>NC_053414.1:32070911-32370911 GCF_016859285.1 Xiphias gladius | reverse complement strand
AACAGCCAGTGCACTAGTCATGACAAAAAGAAACAACCACCAACACCAAAACACATGTTCGGAAAACCATTTATTTCTTCCCTTTTCCTTATTATAGTATTTACTATGACTATGTTATGTAATTGTGGCAACAAATGAACACTACAGTGTAGGGGGCAGCAAACAGGAGCCTGTAAACCAAAAGAATCAACAGTCTCCAAGTGCAAGAGAAACCAAAGTGAAATAAAATCATGTCTGTTTGTTTTCTTTGGTTTTCATGAGCCTGGAAAGAAGTGCCTGAACTTACAGACTGCAATTTCACTGACAATTAGTCTTAAAGCATGCAACTACAGAGTGGTGATATCTAAAAATGGATGATATTGAATCACATAATGGATTTGACTGTTCCTAACAAATGTTTTATTGTTTATGACATGCAATACTTAGTATAACAGACTAGCACTGATGATAGGCTCAAGGTGACCACAACCAACACTGTCTAATGTAGTTTTTATTTTCTGGAGGCACTTTCCATTGTCTGTTGCTTAAAGTTTAAAAGGTGTTCTTAGAAAACATTTATGAAAAAATGTATCCAAATATTTTATGAGTTTATTTTCTCTTTCTGTTTAGAGCTGAGGTGATTTTTTTTGGAGTCTTTGGAATTTGATTGCCTCGCCTTTTTTTAATCTTTAATTCTGTTAGGGTTTGTCAAGTATGTGTGCAGATAAAAAAAAACTTATTTCATAAGTTGAATGCAGTAATCGTGAATAGCTTTTATAGGTGGTAATTTGTGAAGGTATGAGCATGCATATAGAAACAGTATTCTTAAATTGCATGTAGTTGGATAGCAGCTGAAAAATTAAAGGGTAGACAGTCATACACTGCATCTACAGGGTCATGAACATTGATCAAATACAGCCAATGGGAGGTCAGTTAACAACAAATTAAGCTGAGAGATAAAATGCCAAATACCTCAATACCCAATGAAAAGCACACTCACAGAGAGCTAGGTTAAGTCCACCAATGAACAAGCAGAGCCAAGTTAAAACTGACTCCATCAACCATGGACCTTTGTTGCATCTCTCTCTCCCTCATTTCCTGCCATATCCTTTCTCTATCTACTCCCCCACAAATAAAAAATAATAATAATGGGAGAAAGGGACTTCACTCAAGGGCCAATGAGAGATCAATTTGCTTGGTTCTAACAATTGGAGAGGTTCACAAAGACAATTTAACATTTTTTTAGTTCTTAAATGGGTTTGCTCGGAACATCACACACACACACACACACGTACACACACACACACACATATATATATATATATATATATATATATATATATACACACATAGGAGAAAGACAGAAAAAATACCAAAGAGATGTACCTCCTTCTGGTGCTGGCTGTGTACAACACTGGTTATTCAAACAAACTCCGACGGAAGCTGTGGTTGTATTGTTGAAAGGCAAAGAAATTTTTTTTTACATAAAATAACCGAGTAAGTTAACGTTCCACAAATTCCACATATCTTTATTTTTGCCTTTTAGCTAATATTCTTGTAGCTTAGTGGTAGTCCAAAATCTGTTAACTGTAAAACACTGCATGTGTCGAAATAAGTAAGGCCAAAAATCAGCTAGAGGCCAGCGTTTCAATCATAAACCACTCATAGAGATAGCAACTACTGAACTGACTGAATAATAAGTCATAAGTCCTGGCACTAAGAACTACTTAGACAACATCCCACTGAATGGACAAAATTATCTAACACACTGGAAAGCTACCAGAACAATAAACCAGGTACTACTCAAAGAATTAAAACTAAATCACCAGTTAGCATTGATGTGGACGAACAGATGACAAAATTCAAATTGAGAAGCGCTCTCCAAATCTTCACCAGCCAACCCTATTTCCTAAAAATTATGTTTCTATACTATATATGTATATGTATCTATAAAGGATATTTTTAGGGATAGGAATTGATAAGTGGTTCCAGTTGACAACTGGTTTCAACAACAGGGGGTCATGGCAGAGAGGATGAAAAGAACAGAAAATACAAAACTTGACAAACAAGTAATTGTTAAAACTTTTCCCTGAACTATTTTATACTTGAATAACTATCTAAAACACATCCGTAACCTGCTAGCTTAACACATTTGATGCACCTCTGAGCGCAGAGACATTCTTCTTATCACCTCAGTGCTGTTGTTTTGACAGGCGTATGTTTTGACCTGCGATTTTTTCGGTTTTCTTTTTTTTCTTTTCTTTTTTTTTTTCGCTCCACCCAGCCCTTCACCTACAGCCAACTTAAGAAGGTAACATCTCTGCACTGCCGCCAGATTGTTCAATGAGTCCGCATCACAGAAGCCTTTGACAGCACCTCTGTACATCAAGATACACTTTGGAGCATGTTAGAAAAAAGGTTACATTCTGTAGCTTTAGTAACACCTGCTCTTCAGTATAGAAATGACTAAAAGCTAAAATGACATCTGTGATGTAAAGGCATCAAAGACACGCCTGTACTAAAGAACGGTAACCTGAATAATGTTAGAATCATACAGCTTAATGAATAATCAGGTTGTGGTCTATATCATATCTTGAGCATTATTAAAACCAGAATAAGACATAAAAGGGACTAGTGTGCAAATAAAGATACTAACTGAAAATGGATGATGGTATGACACAAAACAGACGTTGATTGAGTTTGAATTAAGTTAAATTTGATATATTAAAATATTATAGAATTTTTATAATTGTCATAAAATTTTCCGTCAGACGACGGAACTAGTATGAAATTGTGACTGAAATGCGGCCCATTAAGACTATATGTTAACAAGCAGTAACTTCCAAACCATTTCCAAATTGCATCTCTGCACTGCTAAAAATGTCTTTTTAAAACTATTGTGTCTTAAAAAATCACTATACAGATAAGTAAAAGACAACGGCTTTGCTATGATTCGGGCTATATTTACATGTAAAATGATCACTCAGAGAGAAAGTTTGAAGCTCATACATGGCTATGTCAGCTGCCATGCAGTCAACTGAATGAGATACATAGAGAGGTGTACCTGCGGAGGAAAAGCTTGACCTCGGGCTTGCAGGGCAATATTCACGACTCTCTTTCATGGAAATTTGCTAAGGTTTGTCCAAAAAGTCACTAGATTTGTTGCTAGGTGCTTTTGTGAAGAAAAGTCACGAAAGGGGTGTGAAAAGTTGGTAAATTGGGCAACAAAGGAGATAAATTGGCAACACTGCCTGTAAATGCCCCCCTGATGACACAAAAGAAACCCTGTTTGCCAATTCATTTTAAAAGTGCAACAGCCAATAGGGAAAATCCATTGGGCGAAACACTCGGCTGGCTGCCCAGTGGTGTAACTTTAGCACACAGTTAGAAGCATTCGGCTGACCAATGGTGTAACTTTATCACTCATTCACTCAGTCAATGACATTCGCATTTATAGGGCTGACCCCACTGTTGCGGTCCAGCCAAAAGTTAAAATTCAAATTCAAATTCAAATTCAAATTCAAATTCAAATTCAAATTCAAATTCAAATTCAAATTCAAATTCAAATTCAAATTCAAATTCAAATTCAAATTCAATTTAAAAAATTAAACAACAACAGGGGGCTGCAGGTTGGTTTAACATATCCAGCTGCGCCAGTTGACTAGCTCCATTTAAATTAATGATGTGCGGGCTGTGTTTTCTTAAGTCAGGACTATTGGTAAGAGGTAAGTCAGCACACTTAGGCCTTTTTATTGTAAAAGAAAATGGAGGTGCTGATAAGAAAAGAAGAGTGAGGGGAGGAGGACCACATAATGTGGAGAGATAGTACTCAGGACATTTCTAAATTACATTAATACATTTGTTCCAATCAGTGTGATTTATGTTTTATCTTCCTCATGTTTTAAGGCAGACACTGAGAGAAATAATCTGTGAACTGTATCACCAAACGTAATATTGATGAATTTCCTTTTTATGGACACAGAGAGAAAAATACTCACTTTCTCTTCTAATATTCAATTATCTGGCAGTATAATCAGAAAACATTGTGGGTGGGCCCAAGTAGGCAACTGTTACCATAACATTACTTGTTAAAAAAAATGGTGTAGAGGCACCAGCACGAATAAGATGAAAGAAACACCTGATGGAGGGTATAGCAACATAGCCTGGCACTTCCGGATAACCGTGTATGAATACACATGGTTGGCAGACACAACCAGCAGCATCAGTCATACGTATAGCTACATGGGCACAAAACACATGCATTAAAAGAAAAAATGACGCAACTCTGTAACAGCATGACACAGCAACCAAATAACCACATACAGTCACACGTACCTGCAGTACGTAAGTAAGTACATCCACTCCTACGTGGAGAATGAGAATCTGTGCCCATATGCACAATAAACTAAAACATGCAACAGGACAAATAATGTAAATAGCTTAACTGTGATGACTGCACAATTAGCCCTGAAACAAATTCAATATAGAACAGCTGAGTCAGTTTTATTCCAGGAACAGTGTGAAGAAAGTTCACTCTATGTGTCACCACTAATTCACCATATTTACACGGCAGCTATTTTCCTCTGACATCACGCTCAGGGTGTGAAGCTCAAAGGCTGTTATCAAAAGGATAATGTCATAATTTCAAAAGTAGTATAAATGTAGGCAATCTGAAAAAATCAGTATCATTTCACCGCTTCCCTCTTGCATTTTGGACGCAATTATTTAGGCCTGGAAGTAGAGGTCTTAACGGGTCCACCCAAACACTAGGACCTAAGACCCGACTCGGGACCTGTACGGATTCAGATCCATGATTCCTACGGTCAAATGGGTCCAGGTTGGGTCACGTTCTATTGCTGCGGGTCCCGGGTATGTGTAATACCAAAGTGGATCCGAGAAGACCCAGGAGTGATCAGACAGTGCTGGTCATGATGGAAGTGCAACTGTAGCGACAAGGTGGTACCAAATGAGTGTGTGCCCCTGAGTGAGTTCTCCTGTTCTGGAGGGGAAGGCTCAGAGAGCAGAGGTCAGACTCATCTCAGAGAGCTCAGAATGATAGCAAATTAGCAATGCTAACGTTAGGAACGGTGGCAATACCCAAGTGATCGTTATTGTAGTTCAAAAGGGCAAAAAGTCAAAGTTATTTTTATTATGCTTGATGCAATAAAACTTGTCATCCGTCACTTTGAGAGTAAGTGGACTTTTAAGATGAAATAATGAGCTGCTTAGCCATGCTGTTTCAGTCAGCGGGAAGGAATACAAGAAGCGTGGATGTATTTTATCAACTTTCTTGGCAAGGAAGATGGGTTATATGCATCACGGCCAGGCACAGGAGAGGAGACTACTGACTTTATTCGGTAAGACGTTAATGATAATTCCAAACTTCACGTTTGCTAACCTAACATTAATTTCCAGTGTTTCCAGTGCAAGGTGGGCACTGGAAACATTGCATTGTGGATGTAAACCCTCAATCCAGTTGCTGTATCCTTTTTTTGAATCCTTTTGGGGATCCTGGAAAATGTATCTGCCCATTTATCAGTTTGGTCAAAGGAAAATTATGGAAAACAAGTCAAGTTTTTTGACCATCTCGCCATTCTTACCAGGCTATGTGGTGCACTTAGCAGCAGAGCAGTCACTCATGGAACAAAGTGTGAAGGTGCCTGTACTCCTTGTCACTGTGACCTGGAGGACAAAATGCCTGAGCCGAATGACTCTCAACCTAAAGAAGCAAGTGATGACCTTGGGCTGAAAGCATAAGTTAGGTCAAAGTTTCACCGTCCCCTTGTCCTCAGTGAGGAGGGAGTGCACTGCCAGAGTACAGAGATCCCAGCCTTCAACGACCAGTGATAGGGCACAGACAGTCTGCAGAGCTTGTCATGACTCGGATGCATTTTGAAATACGCAAACCATTGTAAGAGGCTTCTCATGTGTAGGAACTCCAGACGCAGAACTTGGTGAGCCACTGACATTATCCTCAGTAGCTACATGAGCATCCCCGCTGTTACCATTGCAGTTGTTTCCACCTCAACTGCTGACAGCTCGGTGTTGGTGGGTGAGCTTGTCCAGCCAGCCAGCCAGCCAGCGTCTTGGACAGAAGTGATGGTGTCACAAGGGCGTAGAGAGGAGGAGAAAGACCATAAGTGCATCCTCTACGGTGGGGATGCCGTTGTCCCACTGTCAGCTGTCGACGGTGTAGTATAGCCAATGCGATCACCGTTGGCTTGGCCGACGGAGTGTCACACTCCTACCTGACGTAAGAAAAAATGGGCTACATGGGAGGGCAGGACGCCCTCTGTCTTTCTTTGCCACGCTGCTGGCTAAGGCCAACTAGGTGGCTGTGCCAAGGAGGCAGGGGAAGCCATCCAGGGGTGGGGGTGGGCTGGTGGGTCCTCCTGGAAGAGCGGTGCTGGATCCCCCTTGTTGTAGACACAGCTTCGTCCTCATGAGTGGACAGAGTTGGTAAACTGCTGCCGCTGTTAGTGCTCCGCCTGAAAGATCGCGATACAGGCCGGAGGGCAGGAGTCAGCTTCAGCCTGGTGGCACCAGCTGAGGCAGCAAAACAAGTCTTTGTGGCAGTCGGAAGGCCGCAGCTATGTTGCTTTTCCTCAGCTGAAACTTTAAGGACGTTTGTGGTGGGTGAGACTAAAATAGATTGTGGTGCAGTGAGCACTCACTTAATATTTTGGCAAAAAGTAATTCTTTCCATTTAAGAAAATTACATTTAAAAAAAAGAAAATGTTGGTTTTAAAAAAAATTTGATTTTAAGAATAGATTACTTGCTAAATCATTAAGAATTAAATCGATAACTTTATTTCCCAATTTTTCTTTTTAAAAGCAGCTTTGCCTTAATATAACAAAAAACCTTTCTTTGGAGAAGAATTGGATTTCCTTTGAGTTCAGTGACTCAGTGCTATACCATGGTGAAGACATGGCGAGGATCAAAGTAACATGGCTGTAATGCCATTCTGACTGTGAGACAGATGAATTTAAAAACAGCCCTTGCAGAGCATCAGAAATCTCCCACGTCAGGCTGAAAATGTCAAGTGAACTTTCAATACGCTGCTCCATTTCTAATTTATTTCCATGTCATTAAACTTAAATGCCAGACAGTAACATGTATGTGTGTATATTTGTGTGTGCTTGTGTGCATGTCATCAGTACAAAGACTGATAGATGGTCTGTTTTCATCAAACAATTTGATCCATATAATCAAGGGTTATTTAAACCTGTAACAAACTTAGCTGCTGCTGACTTGGTCACAACTGCAAAATGGAAATCTTAAATATACAGGCTTAACACGTATGATTACCATATACGTTTTGATGTTTAATTCAAATTATATAATATGTTTAAGATACTACAGATTTCCATCCTGTCTATATCATCCGTCTGTCCTCAGGATCAGAACCTATCAGTATTTTCTCCGCAGAGATCGTTTGTTTTTATCTCCTTACCTCCACAAGCTTATGGTAGTTTATGTCAGCAAAGGAGGACACCAAGAGTCCATTTCAACAATTTAATAATAACACTGGATTTACAGGATAAATGCCACCAGGCAACTGTAAAGTCTGTATAAATGCACCTGGGAATGTATAGGTAAGATGTGGCCTCATTCTCAATACTCTACTCTGTGTCCCTTTTTTCACCACAGATTATTTTTAGTTGGTTTTGAAATTTACCAAATTTTTTGTACTTTATTCACAACAGAATAATACATTCACAAGCATTTCACGAGAAACCATTAAAATAATCTATCAGAGATTATTTAAAAAGGTAAAATTATATTTCCGCTGTGGCTAGTTACATGGCCTGTGTTGATTAAAATGAAATGCCTGTTCTGTTAACGTGAGGGAGATAGACTGAAGATAGACAATGTGTCTTGGGGTGGGTGCAATGTTTTTTAATTCTAACATCAGCATGATGACTTTTGATCTAATGTCCAGTTGAACTGTTCTTTTCTTCTCCTGGATTTATATTCATACTGGACAGACAGATATTAAATTAATATCAAATATCCTATTTTCATAGGATATGATACAAGGAGAGGGCCCGAAAATGTTTATTAAATAAGATAAAACATACCATTACATGTGCCTAGTGGGATTAATATGTGCTTTTTAAAGGGCTTATGATTTGGTTAAGTTATTTAGGTTAAGGTTAGGGCAAGGTTTTGGTCAAGGTGTCATTGACCAAACTGAAACTGACTGACCTTCTCTCACCCCTCTCTTTTCAAGTGTCTATGAAAACCTACCGTGGCCTTCAGGTAATGTAAAAACACGAAAGGGCCGCTCTAGAGAAAGTGTACTATAGAAACATGGTGATGTAACATGGTGGGCTCCGTGGAATCAGAATCAGATTAAGAAAAACTTAAATGATCCCCTAAGGAAAATTGTTTTGTTACAATTGCATAACACATAGTTAGAAAATAGGAAGTAATAAGTAAAATATTAAAAACTAATGTAAATAGTAATAATAATGAATAATATTGGAAGTGAAGAGAAAACATTAAAATTCAAATATGCTAAAGTAATGTGTGAGGTAGACTCTCCAAACCTCTTTAACATAGCATACAGCAGGCCCAGGGTTCTGTCTCCTCTGGTAGTGCAGTCCACAAACTGAGGGAAAGTGGAGAGAGTCCAGCTGAAGTAGATGCCTTCAATTTTGGTGACCAAAGGGTTTTGCCATACGGCAATTATATAAATTATTATATCTAACTATATATTATACATATAGACTGGAAGATTACGAACTGTCTGAGATTTTACATGTGACTATTCTTTTTTAATAGGGCGAGTACCAAGGTAATACAGTCTTCTACAGATAGTGTTAAATTATGGGTTTTATTGTAGCATTGATGTTGCTAAGACAGTAAGTGTTTTCAAGTTCGTTTATAGTGTGTCTTTCAAGACTTAGTCAGCCCGTAGTTTAACCTGCAAAAGTTTCTGAAGGCTTGTGCAACGTGTTTTACTCAACTTGCAGAACTATAAGTATGATTGTAATAGTGTTCCTTACTGAACTACTACTATCCTACAATATTACGTCAAAGTAGTCATGGTTAGAAATTCAGTCACACATTTGTCCACTGT
Source organism: Xiphias gladius (assembly GCF_016859285.1). Classification (NCBI taxonomy): domain Eukaryota; kingdom Metazoa; phylum Chordata; class Actinopteri; order Istiophoriformes; family Xiphiidae; genus Xiphias; species Xiphias gladius. The sequence goes on along the minus strand of NC_053414.1, from coordinate 32,361,846 downwards.
TCATTTATGTGTGTTTGTGTATCAATATCAGATATCTTTGAATAAAGACACAGGAGAAAAAGACATTAGTTCTGTATGCATTTGTCATGTGTGGTTTGTGTCTAAAACCACAGAGAGCAAGAAAGAGTACAAAGGTGCAAGAAAGAGAGAGGTAAAGAAACAGAAATCACAAGTATTGATTTTCTTACTTTTAGTGTAGGTGAGAAGGCAGGCAGGGATTTACCTGGTGGGGAGAGAGCGAGAGAAAATGTTGAGAAAATGAACAAACACACATCCAGTGACAGGGATTGCTGTGGGGTACAGCAGTGACAGTTGAATTATGGATTTCTGTATTGTGGAGGATAGAGAGAAAGGGCGAGAGTCAACTGGGCTTAGCTTTACAACTGCATTGTCAAACTGGCATACTACACACACACACATACACAAAGGCATCACAGTACTCCCTTTAAACTCTTTATAGTGTGTGTGTGTGTGTGTGTGTGTGTGTGTGTGTTTGTATGTGTGTGTGTGTATCAGACACAGTGGGCTAGAGAGGGTCCAGCCTATGCAAGTTTTCACTATCCCGAAATATATATGTTCGGGATATATATATTCGTTATATATATATATATATATATATATATATATATATATATATATATATATATATATATATATATAATAGATAGATAAACGTATTTATTGGCAAGTTCCATTCCCAAAAAATGTTGCCAAATAGTAAAAACGTGTCAGGCGTGTCAGAAAAAAAGCGTTCTGCACTTGCGAACAAGTAGAAGAGAAGAACCAGAGGATCTGAGGGGCCTTCCTGGTTCACAAAATAAAAGGGTTTCTGGTAGGTAGTCTATTGCAAGACCATGTAGTACCTTATGGACTGATAAAAGTATTTTAAAATCAATGTGAAAGCTAACAGGCAGCCAGTGTTAAGACTTTAAGATAGGCATGTGCTCTCCTTCCGGTTTTGGTCAGCAATTGTGCAGCAAAATACCAGATTAAAATATTAATAGGACAGGTGCCAATGTCATTAGAGTAGAGCTGTACTGTATCAGTCACAGAAGTAAAGAGGGAATGGTTTGACTTAAAGTTAAATTCTCCATGATGAGATTTGTTCAAGGGGACGTCAAAATCCTGAAGATATTACATGAGAGAATTTTATAATTTACAGTAGATGATGTTACATTGTCGGCAATTTCAACAGAGGATTATACTGGAAAGCGACCTGCATAAACTCACACAGGCAGCTGTTGGATTGAAAACATTTCCCAGCAACAACTGAAATGTATAAGTTTGTGTGCTTAAATATGATGACAAAAGTTATGAAGTCCAAAAAAAAATCCTCTCAACACATTGCCAATTGCCATATGGTGATTTGAATTTGCATTAAGTTTATTTTAGTTTATTTTATTTCACTATAATATTTAAACTGTAGTGACAGGCAGACTATCTATACAGGACTCGTACGACAGATCTGGACCACTTGTAAATTTCGTTCATACCTAAGAGAAAATTCTAAATATAAGAAAAATCTCTGAATGCCATAAATTCTCTTAAAATTGCCACTCAAGAACGAATCTGTTTGTATGAGTGATTCTTGCTTTTGCAAAGAAATGGTTTGCTTTAAGAATTATAAGAATTTTCTCAACCACTAAAGGAAAAGTTCATCCAGAAATTTGTCTGAAAAATCTTAAATCCACAAATTTGGAGATATGTTTTTTCTTTGGATAACGATGATATGCACCATGAAGCTGTCACTCTGGTCAAAATATAGTGAAGACTTGTTTTTCTTTAATTACACCTTTTTTCTGATATAGTGTAACCTTACTAGTTTATATTCTTCGAGTCTTTGTAGTTTCAATTCAGAACAACGAGACTAAGTTTCTGCTTTTACTTCGAGAAAACATTTAACAGGCAACTCCAGTTTATGACACCATCACACTGTAGTATGTGCACAGATAATACGTGTCTGTGTTTTAACTTGTGCAGTTTTTAATTTGTCCATTTCATCTTCTGTTAAAATGATCATTTCTAATGCAGCCTTGAATCGACTGTCAAATCTGGAAGAAAGGTGTGTGTGTACACAGTACACTGTATGTGTAAACCTGAGTGTAACTGTATGTGCTTCTGTGTGTGTAAAGCAGCAGGACAGCAGTCTAAGTAGCCTAGGGATAAAGTGTGTGAGAGGAGATAAGGATAACACACAAACACTATTCGATAAGACATATTATTCTGTTACCTTTAAACACATACACAGCCACAAACACACACACACACACACACACACACGCACACACACACACACACACACACACACACACACACACACAAACACACTCTCACACACAGAGAAAGAGAGAGAAAGAGAGAAAAATACAAAGAGCTCCTGCACACCATGGAATTTGACACAGCACATAGTAAAACAGAAGTACATATACACAATTTTCAACCCTTCATTCCATTACGTTCAAACACTTGCATGTGCAAAAACAAACCCACACACACACACACACAAAATAATCTACAATACCTAATACTGTCTGTGTGCTTGCATGTCTGTGTAAGGGAGAACATGCGCACGAGCGCGGATGTGAGACTAATTCGGTGTATGTGCACATTAACAGGTGTGTGCTTTTTTGTGTTTTTATTCTTCTTTCTCCCTCTCTCTCTCTTTCTCTGTGTGTGTGTGTGCGGGGGGTACAATACTTACAACTGTAGGTTGTTTGCTAAGATGCAAATAAGCTAGTAACCCCCAACATGAAGCTATTCTAAGGGATATTTATTGGACTTCTGGACACACTTGTATGGTTTAAGAGCACTTGGATTACTACAGAAGCTGGAGAACAGGGATTTAACACAAAGCTATTATCTATATCTTTATCTGGATCAATTACATCTTTAATTGTATCTGTATTTGTATTTACACTGGAGGTTGACAGGGAAAGAACTGGGAGTAGTCGACAATCAGCCACATTTAAAAAACAAACAGGAAAAACAACCAACTTAAATCCAAAGCCCTGAAAGGTGAATCATTATTAGCTGAGTAGACACACAGACATATATTCTATTCAACATAACTAATAAGGTTCAGCTTCAGTTTTGATAGTTAGAATGCACTCTGAGGATTATGAAGTACAATGTCCAAGGCTGTGTTTACAAGATGTATGAATCATTTTATTAACTCCACACAGTCTTTTCAGTAGTTAAGATTATTCAAAAGATATTTCAAAAAAATATCTTTTTGAAAAAATGATTATTACAACAAAACAAATGAAAGCATATTTATGATCATCTTAGATTATCATAACAGAAACACAAAAGGAGCTCTCTTAATAACAGAATGCAGGAACTAGGTATAAATGATTTGTTCTTCAGAATCATTTTCAGGCTGCAGAGAGGCGATATGCTGGATATAAAGAGGGGAAACTATTGAGCTACTCATTGACGTGTATAGACTAATTACTTTTGTGAGGAAAGGCTATTTTCTGTCATCTAAATTTAGAGTTTACTACATTCATAACAGCTGCTATCAGCTGCAACGTAAAGTGTGCATTTGATTATGGAGACCTTGTGCGCATCCCAGTGATGTTATTATTTATTCATGACAGTTTGGCAGGGCTCCTACAGACAGAACTACATTCAGTAGAGCATTTTCAATATTTTTGGGTCACCAATTCAAGTCTCCTTGACTTTTTGCCTTCAACTCTCAAGTCAGGTCAAGTCGCCATCTACAGCTCTGCAAGATAGATACTGTATCTTCAAATATGAAGATAAATGCAATGTAGGATTCCAGCACTTAAAATTCCTTGGATGAGTCTTCTTATTGCGCTATTTCCCACTTTTTTTACTTACTTGTGTTGGAGTCTAGACTATGTATATTTAATCAACAATATACCTATTTTGTGCATTTTGTTTCCCCTCAAACATAATATACATTCCCTGTCCTTGAGCCATAGGCTAATTATCATGGAAGAGGAAATTGTGTGACAATACATCCAGTTTAACAAACTCGCTCACTGAAAGCTCAGTTATGTATTATCTTTGAACAGATTCTGGACCCAAACCGATCTGTTAATGCAGACCCCTGATCCAATCTACTTGTTATGAAGCAGACTCAGAGTTAGCTGCAGGTAGCTTGCTCGCCATGGGCCACAATGGTGCAGGCAAATAAATAAATAAATATAAACAAATAAAAAACAATGTAGTGATACAATAAACACAGATTGCAGGGGCAAAAGCATGAACCAGGTTTTCAATAGATTACATTCATATACATCTCCACTTGCTCAAATAACTCACTGGCAGGAGCACACATTTAATCTTTCTTAAATTGCTATGCAAAGTAGGCAGATTGTGTGGGTAACCGTGACTGCATCTTTAATATTCTAACCATGACAATGGAGGTCCTCTAACCTCAAGAAAGTAGTTATTTTAACCCAAACCTTGAGCTTTTTCTAAACATAACCAAGTAGTTTTTCTGCCTAAACGAAACTGTGGTCATGGTCCAAAGGGTTGTTCAATAAGAAATTTTCTCTGGTAGTGCTAGAAGAAAGGTCAGGGGATCACTCATCATTACGTATCATCTTCTGGGGACCATGAATATCTAAGTGCTCTGGAATCCAAAAAAACGCAGTCAGATCACCTGGGATGGCTTTAATTCAGATGCTGAGTTTGCTAATGTCAACATTTCTGTCAGATAATTGGCTTCCACCTTGCTGTGGGGTTGGAGTTTGACCAGCATGTTTGTTTCTACCGAATACGTCTGGTCTGTCTCACTTTGGCTTTAAGGGGAGAGTTGTTTTGCTATCAGAGGAACAAGCAACGGGCAAGCACCGAGCTTTTGTGGGACATTACAGTGCAGTTTACGAAGTGCAAAAAAAGTGCAATTTGTAAGCCTCTACACTGTTTTGCTCTTGTCAGCTCTGCTGCTCAGATGAAATTCTTTTGCATGCTAAATTTGACACTGTAGCCAATGTTATTTGGCTTAGTCAATTTTGGTAAAAGGAAAGGGGACTAATTATTTAGCTGCACATCAAATCAGGTAATTCCCTCTGCTCCCCTCCCCGAAGTTGTGACGTTAAGGAGACAGCTATGTTAAAAGTGATTTTGCAGTTTCTCCAGTCCACTAATTCTGTCCTGATAGAGCTACATAATAAATCAGCTAGTATTTTTGTTACGTCAAACATCAATTCTACCCTAAAGCCATGAAAGATTCTATTGTGTATCACCAAAGCTGTACTCTCTCTCTCTCTCCCTCTCCCTTTCTCCCTCTCTATCCCTTTTCTTTTGATTTCTGTTGCCCAAATCCCCACCTCCTCTCACAGTCTGTAGATTCTGGATTTTGAATATTACAGTTGCTGGTGATATGAAAATGCCACTTCTTTGATCCAGAAAAGGGATGAATGCGAATACTTTACAATAACTGCACTTGTCTATTCAATACCTAATACTTCCACATAGAAGTGCTGTTTGTGCTACTGTTGACATTACACTGTTCTTTCATCCATGATTCCGCATTCATGGATGAACAGGGCATTGTTTTCTTACTGCATCAGTCATAGGCCTTGATATCATCCCCAAAACATAGCATGCATTAGCTTATTACAATAATCACAATTATTTTTGCATATATATATATATATATATATATATATATATATTTATATATATATACACAGAGATAGAGAGATAGATAGATAGATAGATAGATAGATAGATAGATAGATAGATAGATAGACATATACTTATACATCCCTGGTTGAAATTAATGGCATCCCTGAATTTTAAGAACAGAATTTAGAGTATCTTCAGAAATAAATGCAAATTAACCAATTTTGTATAATCACAATATTTAATAAAATGTCCAAAGTTACTGAACAAAAACAACAACAAAACAAATAATGAAATAAAAAATACGGACATAAAATGTACGCTTCACACAATTGTTGGCACCCTTCTGATGAATATAAATTCGTTTCTGAAACAAAATAAAAAACAAATAAGAATCACCTGTTCTTAATTTTCAGTGTTCACATGACCTGAATTAACCAATGAATGATGGTAAAAAGGGGCTGTTTTTTTCAGTTTCTTTTTCACCATGGTGAAGACAAGAGAGCTGTCTGAGAGCATCAGAAATGCTTTTATCAAAAAACATAATTCCAAAGACTACAAGGCAATCGCTAATGATCTTGAAATCCCTGTTTCAGCAGTTTGTAATGTTATCAAGAAGTTTCACAGTCACAAAACTGTTAAGACGCTTCCAAGACGTGGTGCTAAGAAGAAACTCAATGAGAGTTCAAAGGCTGATGGGGATTGTGGAAAATACACAATGCAAGACATCTAAAGAGAGTGGTGGATCTGGACTGTACCATACACTACACACTAAACCAAGTAGGGCTCCATGGCCGAAGGCCAAGGAGGACACCATTGTTGAAAGAAAAGGCACAAAAAGGCAAGACTAATGTTTGCAATAACTTCCATAGATAAGCCACAGTCTTTCTGGGATAATGTTCCATGGACAGATGAAACCAAAGTAAAGCTCTTTGGGAATGCAGTGAACCAGGTTTTTTATAGGTGTGGAAATTAAGCACATTAGGAAAAGAACACCCTACGTACAATAAACATGGTGGAGGTTCTATCATGCTATGGGGATGCTTTGCTACTTCTTGTACTGAAGGCACTGGATTTTTCAAAGGAAGGATGAAATCAGAAGATTACAGAGGCATTTTAGAGAGAAATTTCTTACCCAGTGTCAGAAAACTAGGTTTGAGGTGAAGGTGAAGGCAGCAAACAAGAATGGTTGAAAATATGGACTGCTTCAAAATGGCCAGCAGTGAGTCTTGACCTAAATCCCATTAAAAACCTTTGGAGAGAGCTGAAATTACATTGCAAAAAGGACTCTTAAAAGAGCTTGAATGCATAGCAATGGAAGAGTGGCAGAAACTACCACCGGACAGGTGCAAAAAGCTTCCAGAAGGTTAAAAGAAACGTTTAGAGGCTGCCATTAAAGCCAAAGGTTCTGTAACCACATATTAGTGAAGCGTACCAATAATTGTATCTGGGGCACATTCTGTACGTTTGAATTATTTCACTATTGACAGTTTTGGTTTCTTTTGTTTTTTTATTTTATTTTGTTCAGTAACCTTGGACATTTAATTAAAATATTTTGATTATACAAAAGTTGTTAATTTGCATTTATTTCTGAAGATATTCCAAATTCTGTCATTAAAATTCAGGGGTGCCAATAATTTCAACCAAGACTTAATCACAGCTTAAAGCTTAAAGTGCTTATTCTGTTCTAGGCAACAGGGAGTTGGAGCTGATTCCGAGTCATACTGAGAATCAGAATCACAATATGATTCAGAAAAAAATACTTAGTTACAATTGCACATAACGCAATTAGGAAAAGGGAATAAAAAAAAAAAAACTACTATAAAATAGTATAATAGTCAATACACAGTAAGTGAATATAAAAACTGAACTCTTTTTTTTCTCCTAGATTTGTACTGGACAGACAGAGATTTAGTTAATATCCAAACAACCATATTTTCATATAATATGATACAAGAAGAGGGCCCAAAAATGTTTATTAAAACATAAAAATTACCATTACATTTTCTTAGTGGGATTAATTTCAGCTTTTTAGAGGGTTTACTGTTTGTTTAAGTTATCTAGGTTAAGGTTTAGGTTAAGGTTTTGGTCAAGGTCTCATTGAGCAAACCAAAACTGACCAACTAAATACCCCTCCCCTCAACCCTCCCTTTTCAAGTGTCTATGAAAACCTAAGGTGGCCTTAAGGTAACGTAAAAACACGAAAGGGCCTCTCTAGAGAAAGAGTATGTTTTGTCTATTCTGGGCTACTGTAGAAACATGGTGATGTAACATGGTGGGCTCCGTGGAATCAGAATCAGAATAAGAAAAACTTAAATGATCCCCTAAGGGAAATTGTTTTGTTACAGTTGTATAACAAAAATACATTATAAATAAACAGTAAGTGAAGAGAAAAATTTGAATATATATAATCATATAATATAATATAATATAATCATAATGACTCCTCAAACCTTGTCCCAACAATCAGCAGCCATGGGCTGTTCTAAACAGCTGCCTAGCACTTCAAAAAACAAAATAATTGATGCCCACAAAGCAGGCTATAAGAAGATAGCAATGTGTTTTCAGGTACCCATTAAGAAATGGCAGTTAACAGGAATTGTGGAGGTCAAGTTGATGTCTGGAAGACAAAGAAAACTTTCAGAGATCAAAACCCCCTTGACTGCAAAAGAACTTCAGGAAGATTTAGCAGACTCTGGAGTGGTGTTGCCACTGTTCTACTGTGCAGCGACACCTGCACATATATAACCTTTACAGAAGAGTCATCAGAAGAAAACCTTTCCTGCGTCCTCACAAAAAAAAATCAGTTTGCAAAGGAACATCTAAACAAGCCTGATGCATTTTGGAAACAAGTCTTGTGGACTGGTGAAGTTAAAATATAACTTTTTTGCCACAATCAGCAAAGGCATGTGAATTTCATTAAAAGAACACATCTCCAACTGTTTCGCACAGGGGTGGATCGATCATGCTTCAGGCTACTTTTGCAGCCAGTGGCACATTCAAAATTTCCCTGCTAAACAAAAGAATGGATTCTATTAAATACCAGCAAATTCTGGGAGCAAACATCGAACTGTCCGTGAAAAAGCTGAAGATGAAAAGAAGATGAATTCTACAACAGAATATTGATCCTCAAGAGGCACAAGCTGAAGGATTTGCCCTGGCCCTAAAAGTCCCCTGACCTAAACATCATTGATAATCTATGGATAGACCTCAAAAGAGCAGTGCATGCAAGACACCCCAAGAATCTCACAGAACTAGAAGCATTTTGCATGAAGAATGGGCAAAAATCCCCCAAACAAGAACTGAAAGACTTAACTCGCTACAAAAAGTGCTTACAAGCTGTGATAGCTGCCCACAGAGGCTTTATGATACGTCTTCATACCGCTGTATTTATATATATATATATATATATATATCATTGTTATTAATATTACTTCTAGCAGCATATATCATTCAAAACTAAAGTCTTTAGTAAAACTAAAGACCAAAGGTGACGGACCCTACACCATCATGCGCTTTTTCCACACACGGTTTTACAGACTATCACAGACAGCTGCAGCTAAACACATTAAGCTTGGTGTTCAGTGCAGTTTAAATCATCAGCATTGTTCTGCCTTTTGCTTGTGTGTGTGCCTGCATGTGAGAAGCAGAAAGAGACATCTCCCTATCCACTCATTGTTTTGTTTGTGACAGCACCTTTTGTATGCCTTGGCGTCAGACGCGACTCACCATACAAAAGGGTCAGGCAGGGTTTGGAGAAAGGGAGAAAGATTTTGGTCAAAATAATCTCCACAGGCAGGGAGAAAAGAGAGTATTATGACAACAATGACTGGGTGGAAAATAGTAAACTGCACTGAGTAAGACACACACAAGATAATCAGTATAATGCCTTCTTTTGATGGAGCAGCTCCTGAATATATCACCCTTTATATTATGCCCTTTAATTTAGGCAGAATACTTGTAAAACACAACAACAAATAAAATAAAAATTTATTCTAAAATCTAGTTTACTCAATGGCTTTTAAGAAAATTTCCGTTTTCATATTTTAACTTGTTTTCATTGTTTGAGATGTTAACTTGCAGCCTCAGAAAACTGTTAATGTAAATGTAGTGTGAACATGATAGCTTCTTAAATGAGTGTGTTTCATGAAAATTTGCATTATTGACTCTCAATGTCACATAAGTTTCCTCCTGCTCAAAATGTCCAATGCCACCAATGAGTTCATTAACTGAAGCCCTGATTTCATAAGTCAATAATCCAAAGTACACTTGAGTGTTTCAGTTATGCTATGGTAATCAAATCATGAAGATAAGAGGGACTGCAATCATTTCTATGATTCAAAATGCACACAGATGAATAATAGAAGAGGGGAAATTCATACCAATTCAACCTGAAGTTAAGGTACAGCTACCATATTGTTTTGAGGTTCATTTAGTCCACTTGGAGTCCATAAGTGTACTTTTGAGGGAACTATTAGTATAAGAAATACATCTGCAAGAAAGATAAGACAAGATAATACAGTTAAGCACTTTTATTATCTATTGCCCTACTAACAAGCTTTTGTACTCAAAACGATACAGTTTTACTTTCTTGAAAGAAAGTAGGGATGCCCAACTTGTCGGTGACCACCTACCTAAAGTACCTGCACAACCTAAAGTCCATAGTAAGTGCCTTGACTCTCTGCATATTTGACTATTTTATGACCCTCTTGCTCATTTAATCTCTTTGCCGTTTCACACATAATCCAATAGGATTTGATGAGAAGTGGAATGAGGGCAGTCATTCTACTGTAGAAATTAATCCTTCAATACTACCGGGGTATGAGTAAAAAAAACTCAACCAGACAAGTATACCAGGTTATAGAATAATATTATAAGTAATTACATTCCAATGTCGTCTATAGAATCCTAGTTAGCTTCTTCGTATGATTACCAATACCCAGGTAATCCTCAAATGTTGAGTGGTGGGAAAGTTATTTCTCAAGTCATATTCCTCAAAGAGGCGCAGCAAAGAAGAGTTATATGACTGCCATGCTGTGTGTGTGTGAGCAGGAGAGGTGTCCTTGAATGGCTGGATGGTGAGATAGAGGGCATTTGTTTGAGCAGCCAAGAAACAGAGGAGGTGACACCGAGGGGGGTTGGACACAGCAGAGCCAGTAAGAGGGGAGGTATTCATGTGTGTGTGTGTGTGTGTGTGTGTGTGTGTGTGTGTGTGAGTGTGTGTGTTTGTTTGTTTGTGTGTGTTTGTGTGTCATGTAAGTAGACTCGAGATGACGTGATAGATGTGTATATTAGTGAGAGTAAGGGAGTTAAAGATGGTGATGAAGAGAGAGATAAGAGAGGATGGAAGGGCGGAAAAAAGTAGAAATGGGGGAAGAATGAGGAGGGGTGTGAAAAACAGAAAGAGAGTTGAAAGTATAGATGGAGGGCAGATTATGAGGCCCTTTCGATGCCATATCCGAACAGATGCCAGCTGTTCCACTGTGTGTGTGAAACAGTGTGTGTGAGTGTATGCAATCATCCTCATGCTGTTATGAGCTCATTACAAGAACAGATCTGAAAAGACTGTTGATGATGATAGAGATGATGGTAATGATGATGATAACATGATGATCAGAACAATATCTGCCAGTTTTAGTCTGGATTCATTCTGACGTAGAGGACTTTTTTAGGTTAAAAGCCCTCAGTAAAGGAAATGTTGCACTGGCCTAATCTATTAATATGAAGCAATGAATCATTATCAGATTTGTTTTTTATTCTTTGTATTATCAGAGTGAAGACCATGGTAAGACTATGGTTTTGACGATGTCTAAACCACAGCTGCGTTGGTGTTTATTACAAATAAGAGTAACATTTCCCATAAAACATGTTGCTACTTTTTTTCTTTGGATTCAATGAAGGTGATAAACATTTTGGCAGAGATCTACTATCTGGCAAAAAAAAAAGAACTTGAAATACATTTCACATGTTTTTAACATATGAAACACCATTTCACAATTGAAAAGATTTCATATGTGATAAATTGTGTAGGATTTTAATTTCAGGTGTGAAATGTGAGATGTCATATGACAAACACATATAACTTGGTGAATTTGCATATAAGCCCATATGATTTCTGAGATTTCAAAGGGAAATGTGAAAACATTTAATATAAAATTGTAAATGTGAAACTCATTTTATTTTCCTTATAAATTCACATATAGCAGAAACAGCATTTCAAATACAATGAATTCAATTGTAGGAATTTGTTTTTTCAGATATTTCATGTTAAGTGTGAGACATTATGTGTAAAAATACCAATTTCACATGTAATTACATATGAAACACAGCTAATTTTACATGTGATGTGTGTTTTCAATGGTGAAAAATGACATTTGCTATGTAAAATGCTATTTTTCAAGTTAAATGTCCAAAATGATTTACCCACAGTATGTATATGAGAATTTGTTACATGAAATCCTGTTTCACATGTGATATTATGTGAATTTTTATCCTTAGAAAAAAATCCTTGATGTTAAAAAGTATAGTATATTATATTAATATAATATATTAATTATACAGTATATTAATTCAATTATATATATATATATATATATATATATATATATATATATATATAATTGAACCAAATGTCAGGGCAATGGATCCAATAGTAGTTGAGACATTTCACTCTGAACCAAAAATTAAATTAGTTAAATTAGTTAGTTAAATTAGGCACTAGATAAAAAATAGGAAACAACCAAAGGCATTAAAACACATCATCTGGGAACCTTGAATGAATGTACCAAATGTTGTGCAAATCCATTTAGTAGATATGCATATATTTCAGTGGATACTTGAAAACTTTGACCCGCTGGTAGTACTATTTGAAAAAACAGGTGATCAAAACGGAAAAATATCAGTACCATATTTGTATCACAATCAATCCAACAGCTGTTGAGACATTTCACACAAGACCAAAAATGTCACCCTCATTTTGGCTCTAAAGATAGGCCAATTTATTACAATTCATCTTCTAAAGACCACCGATGTACCAGATTTCATGGCAATCCATCTAATAGCTGTCAAGATATTTCAGTCTGAAAGGTAGTGGACCACACAACATTGCCAGTTTGGCTAAAATTTACATACTGTATAGTCTGTAGGAGATATCAAATGATCAGAGAATCTATCTTCCAGAAATCCCCAAATCTTTTTCGGTATTCTTTCATTTATCGATTTGCATGCATATCACCAATGCATGATAACTCTTGGGGTCTGATGTTTGCCAGTTTGTTTTTCCATTTTTCAGGGATCAAAGTAAAGTTAAATTGAAGTAAATGGATTAAACCAATTTGCAGCCCCAAAACCAATTCAGTTTTAGACTATAGGGTTGCTTCGGAATTTCCTACACACACAGAAACATGTTTTTCAGAACATGTAGGAAGCATTATGCAACAACTCCAAATTAACACATTTAACAATAAAAGTTTCAGTAGTGAAAGTAACAAATCAGATTTTCTAAATTCAAGGCTTTCAGGCGTCTGCGTTGATAGAGATATAAATTACAGTCTAAGAATTGCGCTCAGTTGCAGAAGTTCATTGCTGTGATATTTTCCTGGCCAAATTTCTCACTCATGCTGTTTTATGTTACCTAATTTTCACAAACTCTTCAGTGTGAAAATTGGTTTTCTATGTCATTACAACTGGACTTAAAAAGTCTTATAACTTAAAACTCAACTTGATGCAACTTGCCAATAACTTGAAGCCAACAGGTGAGCTTATTGAACCATGAAAAGCTGCCAGTCAATGCCAACAAACACCAGAAGCCTAAAGGCTGGAGGGGTGAGATTAGATGGACACCTAACAAGTGACTTTCTTGTAGCTTACATGTCTAACTCTGCCCATTCTTGGGATTTAGACAAAGGGGGAAGATGAGAAAGAGAGGCATAAAATGGTGAAAATAATGAGAGTCTCTCAATCTCACACATTTCCCAGGAAACAGAAGGACAAACAGATAGATAGACAGACTGACAAGTGAGTTTAACAACCTCGCCAACATGTCAAGCCTCTGCTTGTCTTCTCTCTCAGGATTTAGATACAAGCAGAGATAGACAGAAAAAGCAGAAAGACTGAGAGAAGCAGTGTGGGCCTTGAGGACAGCCTCATTTTAGAGTCTGTTGGTGCATTACAAAATTTTATCATAACCTTTTACAACTTTTAAAATTCAATCTACAAGACAATAAAGTCTGCAAAAAGTGAAGGGGTCTACTTTCTGAGGCCACTGTATATCCTAAGGTACTCTAGACATTTAAGGCTGACGTGCATTGACATGATCGCTTTATGGCTAAATATTTTCACCCCAACCTCAACTACAACTAGCTACTACAACTCAGTTACCCACACACTGGCGCAGTCTATTATATGCATAAATGTACTTTAAATGGTTGCCAAAGAAAAAGCAATTTATTGGTGATCTGACCAGTGGTTGTTGCAAAATCTTGCATTACCTCATCTTTAAATTATTTTACTAAAGAATTTACAGCATGACAACAAAACTCCCAACAGCATTCATCCTCAGCACCTACTAAATTTCAACACTAGCAGGGTGAGGAAAGACTATTGAGATGGATCTCTAAAAACGCCTTGATATAAGAGTTAAATTAGAAAAATCTAAATCAGTCTGAAATTTCTACCTGAGGTTGGTGCTTGAGGAAAGGTCAAGGGGTATCATGAATAAATCATGAATATTCATGTAAATATCATGTTAATCTGGGCAGTCTTAGTCAAGAAATACTGTGTGGATGCTGTTTTTGTTTTGAGGAAACAGTCAACCAGACTGAAGGCCTCTCTGCCAGCCACCATTCTCTACACAGTCTTGAAACATCTGACTGGCATCACAGCACTACAGCAAAGCATCAACCATATATTAACTTTATAACACGTAAATCGTACTACCCACCACAGTAACATTTGTTGAATTAATTCGACTTAAATGCCTAGACCAAGTGTCTTTAAGTTACTGCTCAGCAGCTCCGCTGAAGATGCAAAAAATGTGCAATTTCTCTAAGGGCAAGCACAAAACACAAAGTGTATTTCAGTTATAAATGAATGATGAATAAATATTGAGACTATTTTGTTCTATCAAGGAAATTTCTCGTGAAACAAACAGCTTTTTAACTCAACATGAAGAAAGAATATCCTAACTTTGTCTCTATATCCTTTATAATTAGTACAAGATTAGTTACTAGATAGTTCCTTTAAGGAAACTTTGGAAAAATCATTAGGTAAATTATTTGGGGATTAATAGACCCATAAAATAAAGTGTTGCCAAATTTGAAACTGTGCATATCCGTATCAAATTCCATCAAAATCTAATCATTAGTTCATCATAACTTATCATCAACAAAGGTCAAAGATAAATTTTGGCCTTTGAGTTGAAGAATCACTTCTGCTGTTTAAGTCCAACTGTGGCCTTTACTTTCATTACTTTTTCTCCACCCTGTATTTTTCTACTTTATCTAACCAAAGAATATAAAATGCCATAAAATAATCTTTCAACCAAAGAATATATCATGTCATGTTTTGGATAATACACTTTTGTGTTACTTAGCTCTACCAAATTTGTTATTTGTACAGTAGTTTGTACACTAGTTGAGATAATTAACATAAGTAATTGTAAAATCAACTATAATGCACATGTCACAATACAATAAAGTGCATTAGTTTTTACATTTAAAAAAAAATGAGGAAAAATTAATAGTCTTTCGAGAACTGAGGAGTATTGGTTCATTTAGTGAAGATGTTACTGTTATTTTGTTGTATTTTAAGCTTTCATCTGTGGCACATATTGATGGAATGTAATTTAATACAAAACTTATTGGAATGCCCAAATTGCACTTTAAAAAAGTGACAAAAAACCAAATCACACTCTGAATCAGATCATGTGAGACAGAAACATTTGTGAGGCTCATCTTAAGCCTACGGCCTTTTTTATTCGCCAAGAAGACCTCCTGCAGTATTTATTGTCCAACTTATTTTCTGGTGCTTTCAACTTGAACTAAGTATTGGATCTTATTGATGAAATGTTATTTGCTTTTTTTCCCCCCATTTTCATGGAAATTTTCTTCTATAATGGACTTGGAGAGAAACCCAGAAAAAAAAACAGATTCAAATGACACATTCTCAATGAGTACACAAATAGATACATACACACATCAAGGTACGTGTAAGATTCCATGACCTTGGGGTCAAATTCTGAACTTTATTATTATTATTTTATATATCTAGCCCCTAGCAAGCGTCGGTCAAGGGGACAGAGGGCAAGTAAGAGGGTATAAAGGAGAAGAGAATGAATGAGTGAAGTCAAAGAAGTTGACATATTCTGGTGGCTCATGACTTCACAGACTGACAGCAACATTTCACTGTTATCCGGTGAGTTGAGTTGTGGGATTTGCATCTTTATGCTGTGCAAGACTTTCTATTGCCATATTGGAAGGGGTACATTCTACACCTATTACATTCTTCATGTGTGGATGGACAAGTGAGTAAAATGTTTGGCTTGTCTTTACAGTCTCTCATTCAAGCCACTCCCTCACCTCCACAAATCATTTTGAGGTTGCTCTTATCAGGAATCAAATAAACACTACAACAGCTCCATACATCTTCTGCATGACTCCAGGTTTTCGCTGGAGCTGCTGTCTGACTAATTTCATTTTAATTAAAGAGTCACTTCAGCTGCCATTATGACCCTCAAATGATTACTTCCAGATACTACTTACTAATGTTGTTACACTCACACTCACACTTGCACATGCGTCTTTGCTGCATTGGCATTGTGTCTGACTGTCAGAAGCTCTGTTATAAATCCACATTTTTTCCTAGTTTTAAACCCTGTTTAATGCCACGCTTTTTGTTTTACGTATATGTTTTAACAAGGAAATAATATTTTTGCTATGGAAGGGGAAGGGGACTCGCTGCTAGCACAACCTGGCTTGTTTTTAACTTTGGTGTTTTAAAGTTGGGACTACAGGCACCGGGTGTCAAGATGCTACAAACTACTGACCGAAGCCTAATTTCCACAGCCCGGCCACTTGTAGGGCCTTTGTCGGTACGTTTTTGCTGCTTGATGTTCTTTGTTTGGGTTACCTCCGCTAAAACTATATCAACACTGTGTGCTCTGGGTCGGAGCCCCTGTGTCGAAGTGCCTGAGCCTCCCTGCCAGCGGGTGTTACCATCCATACCTAGTCACTAACATGTCCATGCACTTTTAGCCTGTGTACTGGCCTCCTTTTTCTTCCTGTTCCCCAGCCACCCCATCTATAATCCATGGCTCCAATCACCTCCCTACCCACCTGTGTCAGCTGTGCCCATTTTGCAGATAAGAATGCAGAGTTGGAAGGAAGAATCTCCATGCTCTACCAGATCCAGGAAGCCGAAAAGTTCATGGATGCCATCATTTTCGGCCCAACACAAACCAACACACAATCTGAGAGCCTGATGCCCCTGTTCCCTGTCCTGCTGCTGATCCTGATTCTCCTCCAGTCATCATCCCTGATGAATCCTGGCTCCAGCTCAGGGCTAAACCTAAAGCTCCGGTCAGCTCCAGCTCGTAACATGAGAGAGAGGCACTCCTCTCGTACACCTCGTAACCGTGATATCAAGCTGGAAAATACGTTCAACATCTTTATCCTGCATGGCTTGCCACCTTTGGTTGGGGAATCCTGGCCTCTGCTTCTATCTCCCCTGCCGTCATGTGGGTCTCACTGCTAACTATCGTCTCCTATTCTTACATCAGCCATACCCAGGCAATCCTTCTGCCCCAGGAGTCATTGCTCCCTACCACAGTTTACACCAGCACCACAGAGGGCACCCCCCCCCCCCTCCATTCTTCTTCATCAAGTCCATCATCACAGGTGCAAGTTTCTCCACCCTCCACTCCCCCTCCAACCACACTCATTATTGGAGATTCCATCCAAACTCCTGGATTCCCAAATGTTCCTCTGTAAACAGATCTTTATCTCATTTCCCTAATCAACCGCTGCATGGGTCATTTTAGCCACACTCTTGGCCTCCACTCCTAGCTGCAGTTAACCTGTACAGCCCGCAACGTACAGACGGGTGACAAATGAAAGGAAAAACCAATATTAAGTGTCTTAGTAAGGTGTTGGGCCACCACAAGCCACCAGAACAGCTTCAGTGAGCCTTGGCATTGATTCCACAAGTCTCTCGAATTCTACTGGAGGGATTGAACATCATTCTTCCAAAAGATTTTCCCTCATTTGGTGTTTTGATGATGGTGGTGGAGAGCACTGTCTAACACGTCAGTCCAAAATCTCCCATAGGTGTTCAATTAGGTTTTGATCTGGTGAGTGCAAGGCCATAGCATATGATTAACATAATTTTCATACTCATTTCAAACCATTCAGTGACCTCTCTGGCCCTATGGATGGGGGCATTGTTATCCTGTTTCTCCACTCATTTTTCAGGTTTTTCCTTTAATTTGTCACCCATTTGTTGCTTTTATTGACAATTCTAACCTTTCCTGGAAACATCTAGCTTTCTTCTGTCGTGATGGTATCCACCCCAGTGGCCAAAGCTCACACACCTTAACTGACAATTTATTGGCTGGACCAGCCACAGTCCAACCTGCAGTGCAACCTGCAACCCTGAATGTCCGTGACTGAGCGATAGAGAGATGGGTTTGTGATGAGTGCCGAGTGTTGGACTTTTTCCAAGTGGCCATTGCTCTTTCAAAATTATTCGGCACAAACATTTTCTATTACATCATCAGGAGGCATTTACAGCAGATCCACAACAGTTTCCAACTATGTCTGCAGGGGGCTTTTATATCAGTTACTGTCTTGACTGCACCTCTCCATGCGCTGAGCGGCATGAGGGAGAGCATACAGTTAAAGCAGACCCAATTACAATCACCCTGACAAAACAGTCACTACAGAGTGAGTCTTAAGTAAAAAGAAGAAAAATAAGTACACATAAGTACAATAGTTATAATTACAATTAATTAAGTTCTTTTTCACATCAAATATCTCAGGATATGAGTGTAAAGTATTGCTCTGCAAGTGCATTTATAACCTTTTTTTAACTCGCCTTTTTTATCAAAGCTTGATCATGTCATGTGATATGCTACCTCAGTACTTTTTAACAACAAATATTACTAAGACTAAGAAACATTTAATATCCAGGAATGCACATTACAGACACTGCCACTGACTATTCCTGTAACAAATTGCCCAGAGTTTCACATACACTAGGTTTTGACCTTGTTTTATTTTACTCAATCTGGAACTCTCCCTCACTTTGACTATCCTCCATCACATGCCCTCATCCACTCCTGGTTGCTTCCACGCTCCACCAGCAATCCTCTCCCTCCCCTACAGATCACACAATTTCCCCTTCATGATTAGGAGTGTTTACTGCCACTTCCCTAGCCAATCTCCCGAAATTTCTATCAGCATTTCTATTAGCTACTGAATTACAATACACTGTACACATTGCTCTCTCCCTGGTAAAGCAAGTGTTTTGAGCCACAGAGTAAATACTGCAAATCTCCAACCATTAAAATTCAGTGGAAGTAACTGTTTGAAGCAGGCTGCACAGCGACTACTGGACTCCCCTCCAGTCAAATTTGTCCTAATCAATGCTTGGTCCCTAACAAACAAGACCGTCATTTTAAATGACAGCTTTATTTCTCGTCACTTGGACTTATTATCTGTAACTGAGACCAGGCTTAACGTTGGTGATCTCATCTCACTTGGTGATCTTTGTTCTCTCCAAGGACTACCGGTCGTGGAGGTGGCTTAACCACTGTTTTTAAAAACTGTTTTAAAAGTAGAGTCATGCCCATCGATGTCTACTCCTCTTTTGAGGCGCGACTTTTAAAGCTCAGTGTCAGTGCCCGTATCCTATGTGCATTGGTGTACAGACCACCTAAAACCAACAGTAACTTCATTCAAGAGTTTTCTTATCTTCTGTCAGTCATGGCCTCTCACTTGGATAAACTGTTGATAGTAGGAGATTTTAACATTCATATGTGTTGCCCGTCGAAACCTATGGTAAATTAGTTTTTATGCCTTGTAGAATCTTTTAACCCTCTGAGGTCGACAAATGTGTCGGCACGTCATTCACGATGTTTCTATGTAATATCTTTGTGATAACACCACCTAGAAATAGGGTTTAAATGTTGCTGGAATCTGTAGACTCTCTTCTTTCCAGTTTCTCACAAGATCATATGTGACTCACGGCAAGAGCAGGAGAATAGAACTGACACACGTGAGGACCTTGCATAATTGGTGGATTAATTTGTCTGTCAACTTTTTCCGTGAAACTAACAAATGGTCACTCAGAAAATAACGAAGGACCCATCCAACATCTTAGAAACACTGCAGTCTTCACTCAGTCGGCACCGGAAGAATGTAGAGAAGGTTTACGGCTGCTGAAGTTGTTGCTTCGGGTTTGCAAGGCAGCAACAAGGATGTTAGATGATCCATTTGAAGATTGGTAAGTGTACTTATTTTACAAAAACTTTGTTTTTCAATATCACAGTAATAGTGTGCTTTGTGCGTGTAAATGTGAGCCTCGTTGCTAGATGCTGCTTCAATATGTGAAATTTATTAGTATATTAAGAGTACTTAATGAACTTTTTGATGATTTTAATGACTGTTTGATAAAATTTACTGTGCAAAAGATTTACTCTGTGTGAAAGTTATTTCCTTGTGTTAAACTGAGCTTCGCTTACAAATAGTATAGATTAATGGATATGTTTGGGCACTGAATATTATATCATACTGTTCTGTGCAGATGAGCCTTTGTCTTTCATAGAATTGTATTTATTTAAGTGTGTGTTTGATTTACACTGAATGTAAAATTACTGTAAATCTCTGCTCACATGTAGAGTGTAGAGTTGTAAAATGGGAGAGAGTATCCCCATCCCCCACATTCCTCTTAGGTCTGAATTGTTGTTTGTGGAGGGCATCTGGAGGAAGAAAGCATAAAGGGAGACAGATCTTTCTTTCAATGAATTTAGTTGTTATGAATGTCCTAATGTCCTGCCACTACATGACGTCAAATGCTGGATGGCGAGGAACTTTTCATAACTAAATAAATAAATAGAGAAACAAGTATTTGTAACCAATTCAAAGTAAAGTAATTTCAAATGATTAAAATTATCATCATTTTTGTTCAGTGTACATTCATTTGACATATTAACAACACTTTATTGTGGATGTCTGCCAGTAAAAAGCTACTTCTCAATTCACCCCACAACCAGAAGAGTAATAACCTTTCCTACTCCACACACACAAAACCTCTATACGATTCTGCTTAGAAAGGTCATCACCATTATCCCTGACCCATTCAAAATCTGACCGTTGTAAACTTTAACGTCCACATTTGTAATATAATCTGTAATAGCACCCTTGACTAAAAACTCACTGGAATGTTATATCTTCTATAATATCTTTAACTATGTGGAGTATTTCCTTGTTATGTCTACAATCCCCCTGTCATGGTTTGTTGGACTCTCAAGTTGCTTTTGGATGAATGTATCTGTGTCTGGCCATGGTAATGAATTTCCTCCCTGACATTTAAGCTCTGGGAAACATTTTGAAGATAGGAGGTTAATGCAGGGTAGTGGTGCTCTGGGTTTTCAATAATGCTAAAATCCACAAGGGCTACTGTATTCTGATCACTGTTGGGCAGTACTGTGTGGAAACATTGAATGCAAAAGATTTCAATAAGGATTCTGTCTTGAAATATTTATATTTTGGAGAATTTTTTTCTCTCCATCATCTAACTCTTCTCGCTGTTAAGGGAGCTACAGTATGGAGTTGCTCTATTTGTCATATTCTCTAGGTAACTAATTGCTTTATGTCTCACCCGCAATCACACACACACACACACACACACACACACACACACACACACACACACACACACACACACACACACACACACACTCACACATTGGTGCACACAATGTAACTTAGTTGTCATAATCCTGACACAGACACACAGATCCATGCGACAGGCAGCAGAGGAAACATGTTGCCAGTTAATAGAAGCTCCCAATCAGAGTTGATGGAGTCCAGTAGATTTTCCATTTAAAAGACATTTTTTGCTGTTGACTGTATTGATGGTGAACCAGTAGACACCTACACTGTTTGCCTGTTGGTTCATGTTTGTGGCTCTCAATGCCTCAGGCTCAGATATACTTGCTTCTTATGAATGCAAATGCAGAAACAAGCAGCTGTGATGTAAGAGGCATTGCATCACAGTTGCTTGCATACAGTTCTTGCCTTTGTACTTTGTGTGTACGTAGAGGATTAAACAGTATATCCACTAGGGATTGAGATGAGGGCTGAATCATCTCAGGTATTACAACATAAAGTCAAAATTAAATTACAAATCTACTCACTTCATGTGTAAGGAAATATGAAATAAAATGTTATTGTTGCTGTGGTGCACATTTTTTCATTTTTCAAAAGAGGATAAAACCATGTTAGGAAATCTGAGTCAGCGTTGCTAAGAGATATGCCATCAACTTACATAGCGTGCCACTGACTGGAGAGCAACATGCTGTATAGCCTATGACCATTCATTTGAGATGTTTCTTCCCTTTTTCATCAAGCCCACATAGCATTATTTATGTACCGTTAGAAATTTAAAACATCTGTCCCTTTACAACAGTTAACATTTGGGATTACCCATTGTGCTGTTAAGTTTGTATTCTACTTGAAGCTACAAAGCAAGGCTCACTAGCGTCCTGCTTCCTAACTACAAATTTGACCAAAGTGGGGTTAGGGGTAGGGTGCACAAGTGCCCAAAACAAACACCAAGGATGCAATTACTAATTTCTTAGCAAACATTTAAAACATTCTAATTTAGGCTCGACTTTTATACAATACTCCAAAAGTTACTAAATTGTCAGAAAAGTGGCAATGATGAGAAGCTGTATTAGTTTCTCTTCAAAACTTTCTGCTGTTGTTGTAACAATTATCTTCTGCTGACTTCCTTTATCCTGATATACTCCCTTCACCATTGATGTGCATGGGCATTTGCACGAAGGTGACATGATATTCATTCCTGCCAATAGTTTGTCCTTACAAAGGTTTTATGAAGAAAATAGCTGTGAGAAGTACTGGTTAAAGGTAATTACAGTCATTTATTCTATTACTTATGTAATAAAGTAAATAATTAATTCATCCTCATGACTGCCTGAACATTAAAATCGGTGCAAGGTATTATGTGATGTGCAACGCAGTAGACCGAGAATATATGAAATGTTGTCCCAAATGTGTAAATTATATGCTGACTAGTGAAACCAGTTTAAAGGATCGGTTTTAGTGCTTATACCAGATGCTCTCTGTTTCATTTGAAGCTGAAAACAGGTAATATTATGTTGGATGAACAAGACTTAGTTAGTTAGTAAATCTATAAACTATCCAGGTTTTGAAATGTTGCAAAAAATTGTCTTTGTTTTATATTTTATGAGGAACCAAATGCTTGTGTTTAAACCAATGCAAAATATTTGAACTTCTTGCTGAAGTTCCTTTTTTGTTCTTTACACAACTATTTCTGACATTTTTCCTGTGAGCAACCAAGTGCAACTCTATGAATGCCTTCCGGGAAAGTGTGTGCAGTTACCAGTGTACATAGAGGAAAGGAAAAGGGAGCGTCTGCAGAAAATAATAGAAAGAACCATTAGATTTAGTGTTAGTGTTATGATGTAGTGAATGACTTGTAAATTTTTTGACATTTCTGTAGAGCCAAGCTAAGTGTACTTATACCTTCTGCTGATTATGTAAGACTGCCGACACGAGCAAACCTGAAGCATGTTCTTATTTTATTTTAGTCTGACAAGTAGACCGGAGACATGAAGTGTATCCTTGTGGAAAGCAGATAGTTATGCTGACAGTAAGCTAAGTAAAATGTGTTCTCTTGCACTCTCTTCTCTTGTACACATATTTCTGGATGATGGTAAGCTGTTTAAAGCTCGAAGAACACTTCTAAAAACACTAGTATCTGCAACCATGAAGTTGTCTGCAAATATATATGAGGGGCCAGTACTTCGCTTTCAAATGAACATGATTTCGAAACTTCCCAGAAACTCTAGTTTGATTTTATTAAAGCAAGTGAAATGGTCTGCCAGGAGGGTGAGAAAATGCCATTTGCCTTGTAAGTCAAATTGTCTGAAAACAAGGTGGAATAAGGCAGAGCTGTGATGTCTCTTCAATCAAAAAATTATCAAAAAGATTTGAGAAAAAGCATTGCAAATGAAAATACTTCAACCCTGTGACATATTTTTCCATTTGTTTTGCTGAATGAGATGTCATTACCAAATATAACATAATTTGAAGATTGTCTGTCCACGGTGTAAAATGCATACAAGTCTCAGTCAATCTGGCTGCCTAGCTGAAGAACCCTAAATTTCACATTAAAATACTTTTATTAAGTGGTTGTCAAAATTGTCAAAGTTGGGTACCTTGGCAGAGTTCCAGGAGGTCTTCAGGAAAGTACAAATGAGCTAAATTTTCCTATTTTAGTCCACCAAATATTTTTCCAATTGATAGCTTTCAAGTTATGTAATGTGTCTTTTGGCACCCATATTACATGGCTGTAAGGATAACCGAATAGCTGTCATCCTTTTGTTTCTTTTGTTTCTGGGTGAAAACTTATAATTTGAGGGCTAAGCACAAAATCAATATTAGGGTTGCATCTCATATTAACTTTTAAACAAATAATAATAAGCAGCTGTTATATCCTGTCAATCAAATGGAAAAAATAAGACCCTCACAGACTCACAGATCAGGATAATGGCAAAAGAAGAGAGCGTCATTGCCTTTAAGGGATGTGCTTGAGTGTAAAACAAGTGCATCTTACTCCTCTCCCTCCTAGAAAATTTGAAAAAAAGAAAAGGAAGGTACCTGCCATAGGCTGATGCTGCTTCAGGCAAGTTATACTGTACAACAGTGGATATAAACAACAGAAAATAGCTGTGAAAAGCATTGATTAAAGGTAATTTCAGTAATTTATGCTATTAGTTATGTAATAAAGCAAATAATTCACTCCTCCTCCTGCACTGAACACTATCAATCACTGCACGGTATTATGTGATGTGCAGCACAGTAGACCAAGAATCTAGGAAATATTGTAGGAAAGTGTAAATGATATGGTGAATAGTGAAACCAGTTTAATGGATCAGTTCTAAGTTATCGTACCAGATGCTCTCTGTTTCACTTGAAGCAGAGAACAGGTATTTTATGTTTTAGTGAATCGAAAGAATGTGTACCTGGTGATCTTTTTGTGTTAGGCAGTATTTCTTTCTAAATACTGGTAAATAGATATCTGCATCAAATGTGATGTGATGTGAGGTTGACTGCCATCATCATCCTATGTGTCTAGGCCCCTGGGACTCGGAAGGCCTTCCTCAACACAGAGTAGGTATAGTTCCAAATTCATGTTCTTGGGAGTTTGAACTTGACAAGTTGAGTCAGAAATTCAGTTTCATAAGAACAGCTTTCTTGCTGACATCACCAACACAGCTAGGCTGAGGTGTTTACACAAAGCTAGATTAGTGAGTTATCTAGGTATCTTTGGGCTTGACTTAGGCTTTCCGGTATCACTATGCTGGCTCACTTTTAACTAGGTAAATCACTATGCTAACATACACTACCGGTAAAATTTTTAGAACACCCTAATTTTTCCATTTTTTATTAAAATTTAGTCCAAGTCCACTGAATAACTATAAGTGTATAAAGGTCAGTGGTAAACTCCCCAAGGCAAAAAGAAAAAAAAAGTTTAGGTCACCAAATACTGTAAGATCATGTAAATTTAATAGAAAATGGACCTTTTTCAGGGATGAAGAAATTTGTTAACTAACAGCTGTCTTGCAGCAATAGAAATAAATGAAGCCCTGAAAGTTAATGTAAACAATTCCTACAGGTGCCCCAACTTTTGCTGATTACTTCCAAACCCTCTCTCTGTGCAAAGGCAGTATTGGAGCAAACTATGTTACTACATCCTCTGATGCACTTTTAGGACAATACTGTACTGCAGGAAGTAGGACTTTATATTGCTGTGAGAAAAGGCAAGTAACAAAGGAAGACAGACTGGTTGTTAAGGGGTTCATCCTACAGCAAGATAATGCCCCAAAACATTAGAAAAAAAAGAACTAGATGGTGGCTTCACATGATGGAACACCAGCACAGTCTCCAGACTGAAAACCCCATGGGAGAGCAGAGCAACCTGCAGGTGCAACACATTTGTGGGAACTTCTGCAACAGTGTTGGGATGAACTTTCTGAGCAGTATTTGATTTCCTTTGTAGAAAAAAATGTCACAAGTGTGTTTGGCTGCTGGATGAATAAAAAATGTTGTTTAAATTTAGTTTAACAAGAAGATTCCATCATTCATTGTTTTTAAAATCTCCAATTCTTTATTGGTTCTATGCTTTAATTTCAGAAACACTAAAGCATTGAATTATGTAAATTGAAATAACGGCTTGTAAAATGGAGGTGCTATAAAACTTTTCCAGAGCAGGTTAACTGCAGAGGATCAGATCTAAACCTGTAAACATAACTACATAATGACTCTTACAGCTGCATTTTAATTGCACAAAGATTCTTTCATTCTTGGACGGATTCCTGACAGTGTTGATGATTTTACACTAACACCATCACTTCAGCTCAGAATAACATGAGGAGACTTTGTGATGATAAAACAACCTAAACCCTCTGTGGTCTTTTATTTGAAAAGTAATCCACAAACTGTTTAATATTTCTGATGATTATAAATGCAACGTGCCAGTCATATTGATCCTAACAGGCACTACTATTCTTCTCTCTTCTCCTCGATCTCTGCTTTAGCAGCAGAAATATTCTGGCATTACTTCATAATCACATATTCATAGTAGTTTGTTAATCATCAGACAAAAAAAGCAATGAATACTTACTCTATATTGAAGACCCTTATAATGATTCCTGTTGCAGTATCCTAAGAATTATGTCTATATTGGACCCAATGTTCAATACCACATAGGAAGTACAGTAGTGTGTTTTTTTTCTGCAAGAAGTTCAAATTAAACAACTTTATTGTCATTGTCATACATTACGCATTAGAAACATTGCATTCCAGCGCAATGGAAAACTTGTGCTCTGGTTACCTCCCAAAAGGTTTGGTGGTTAGGGTGGTGGATGGTAGTGTAGCACATCTGACCAGAGTTTGTGACCAGTCACAAAAATGTAATTAATGTTTGCCTTATTTATTAACTGTCATGTTTGTTGTTTAACCCTAACCATACCTTAACCATAGTTTATTTGCCATAACCACAGTCTCTCTGGCCATAACTATACCATAGTTGTAATGTGAAAATATTGTAGGTGCAAGAATTTTTAAAACCATGTCATTAGATGTTGGAATATCTTTTTCATTGGATGGAATTTGTAGTTTTGCAGGATTGTCCGATATCAACATTGCACTGAGAATGTTGGAGCATTTTCAGGTAGGTGTTACTGTTAATAAATCCACCACATATTCAAAATCTCCTAATTGCTTGCCAAAGAAAAGTCTAACTTTGCTTACAAGCTGGCCATTATAGTATAAAAATTGTAACAGTTGTGGGTTTGGCTGTCCTCCACCATTGCCACTTGTTAATGTACATGATGCGGACTCCGATTTGGGACAGTACATGGGCCATGACTGATGATGTTTCACAAGTTGAAGACAAGAGTGTAGAATAACAAGGTGTAGTGTGATCAGAAATGATCTATTAGGTCATGTATGGATCTGTATCAATAATATGAAAATGTTTGGAAATGCATAAGTATACGATTCTACATTGTAAAACCAGGATTTTTCATGTAACAATGGTATATAAACTTCTAGTCATATTTAGTAGAAAGCGTAGAAACACCTGGAAGACATAGGTAAATCTTCTTCGAGTTTGCGTATGTGTATAGAACTCTAGAGATGTCATCTGAGAATGGAGTGATTAGCAGAACAAAGATTTCCCACGCTACTCATCACTTATTTGCCCACACTCACACACATTTGTTCAATTATCTACACACATTCACGAGTAACCTCTATTTTCTCATTGAGAGTATAGCTCAGTATGATTTCTAGTGACAGGTGAGGAGGTGAGAAAAGGGAGGCTAAAAAGCTATGGTGTATTATGTATCTGTGCTGCATTCCTACATATATGTTTGCATGTGTCGTTTATGACATTTTTTTGCTATCAATGAAAACGTTGGCATAAAAAAATTTTGTTTTTAATTTGACTGTGTGTTGCATTTTCAGCATGTGTGTGTAAATGTCTGGATGTGAATCAGCAATGCTGAAGGGCAGGTTTTACTGACAGTGAAAAGTACATAAAAGCTCATATCATTTGGTGAACTCTACTCTAACGTTGCTGTATTGGTGTTATTGAGGTGGTGTAATCAAGATTCTGATGTAGATTTATGAAGGTATGATGTAAACTTTTAGATTGAAACCGCTGTTTGTGATCAATAGTGCGTTTTAATGTCTGAAAAAAACCCAGAAACAGGTTAATATTGATAACCATTAAAGTACAACAAATGTGCAAGCAATCCTACCTAATCATCATTACTGCTAGCTGACAAGGGCCAATATCCCAGTTTAATTAAAGAATAATATACAAACCATCATATTAGCTTATTTGTATCATATATAATTATTGTATGTCAAGTTCATCAATGTGTCAGATAAATGCAGATAGATTTACATGCATAAAATGCAAGTTGCATGTACTGTAACTTACATGCTTTGGGATTGAGTTTTGAATAATGTACATATCAACATGATGCAGATGTCAGTTGGACAAATACAACTCTATGCTTTGGCTTGCTCACACTGATTAGAAAATGTCAGCAGCTGCAGTGTGAGCTGCTGTGAGTCCCAATATGTGGTTTCCGGAGAACTTTGTAGCTGAGAAGTCGAGTCAGTTTTATTTTTACAGCCCTATATCGCTAATTTTTTTCCCCCAGACTTTGCCTCGTAGGCAACATGCAGTACAAGCTGACCTACCTACTTGGGTAGGGTTGTTGGTGCTGTAAGGAAGTGGGAAGTGGGAAGATCACACTCACTGACTGTGATCAGCTGAGAAAGATGTCAATCAAGAAACATTCTTACACATCTTAATATCTCCATATTGAAACAAATCCACAACTCGCCCAAGATGCACATTAAATGAATTAAATAAACTACTGACATTAATTATTGACTATTGACACTTCATCTCAGAGTCAGCATCTAGTGGTCATAAGAACTGCAGCTTTAAGGGAAATTGATTTACTTTTTGGTCACTGGTGGGCTGTAGAGCAAGCTGTAAACACATCTGTCATTAGTCTTCATTTGCATTCTTGTTTGTGACCACCTGTTGAATGTAAGTCCTATATTCACTCTTCTTTTGGCTCTGTTTTGGTCTCCACCAACTCCTGAGAAAAATACCTCACTCTTTTAGCATTGACTCGGTCTATCAGAACTGTTTTGTTGAAACCAGCTGAAAATTAAGTTGGTGAGAGAGAGCAGAATTTGCAGGCTGGAAAAATAAAAAAGTGAGCTTCAGGAGGGTAAAAAGTTCCATAATTCAGAAACAAACTGTGGAGTGATAATCCTCTGTGGTGCCTACACCTCAGGTGGTCCTAAAAAATTACAAATGCAATTGAACACATTCAAAATGTTGAAGGCTTTTGCTTTTAGTTTAGTTAAACTCGTAAATTACAGCTTTGCAACAAGTTTTTCAAGTTTATTTTATGCCAGGCTAAAGTCACAGTATGATTGTTTTGATCATTTGACACCTCAATGCATTGCAGACATGACATATATGAATTACCAATACACACAAATATTAGATTATTCAGTTACATACAACAGACAGAATGATCTTCAGATAATGATTTCTAGTCCTCTTTTGCGTTCTTTTTATCTCTCCTTAGGTTTATTAATTTATCTAGCTCTCCCATTCTCTCTCACTCCTGTTGTCTTTGTCATCTTTGAGTGTTTTAGTGTCTCACACATACCCAACACCCACACATCCATACATTCTTTCTGTTTGCTCTTACATGTTACATGTCTGACTAACAAAAAAAAAGGCAAGAGAGGACACACAATGACAAGTTGGCACAGCAACAAAATGAAATCAGAAATGAGCGAGAATGTCAAGAAAGAAGAGTTAACAATGAGAAGATGGTTACTCAAGGGGACAACTTGTGGGAAGAGAGAAGGACAGACAGGAAAGACAGACAAGGACAAAACTGGAGACAATGAGGGCAATTTAGATGTATGAGCAGAAGAAAAATTGGGGAGAGATGCAGTATATTACATTTTTGAGTGTCAAGTCTCAATACTTGAGCAATGTATGTAACATCATGTCAGAGACAAGAGGAAGAAAGTGAAATAGTGGACAGAAAATGGAGGTGGAGGTGTGAAGAAGCCAAAACAAAACAAAACAAAACAAAAAAAAAAAAATGAGATAGTAAAAGAGCCAATTATCAAGGGAAGACAGGAAAAACAAGTTCAAGGATAAGGCTGACAGTGGAATTGGATTGATGCTCCTAACAAGTATCAGGTATCCAAACCCTGGAGAGCTCAACTGTTGTCCATACACTATTAAAAATACATTAGTGAGCTACATGGCACTGGGTGACATGCTCCTTCATTACCATGAACATACACACTGTTGTTAATTTTGACTCAGTCCCATCTACATGGTCCTTCTGTCCCAAATACTCAGAACACCAAATGTGGATTAATCTGCACCAAAAAGGTACAAACAACAACCAATGCAGTATTTCCTCCTGTTTGAGTAATGTTTGCTAAAAACTACAGTGACCACCTGTTTTAGAAAATTATTGAACATTTTAGAAATTAGATTTAAAGATTATTATTAAGAGACAGACTAACACATTGTGGGGTTTTGTTGTTTGTTTTATTTTAATGGATTTGTTGAAATTAATAAAAATGTAGAATAATGTTACCCTTTATAGGGCAATCCTTTAAAGACAGGGTCGGATTTTATCAAGTCTATCTTAATATAATACTCTCTAGCCATATGTTGCTATACGTTGAAAGAGTCATCCTTTCCTGTAATCATTCCCCTACTGGGTGTGAAGTGATTTTACTTCACTGTAAGAAATGGAAGAAAAAAACATCATTCAATGAAAAATAAATTCTAAAGATGGAATTAAGTTAATGTGAGGCTTCAGCCCTCTGAGTAAGGGAAATCAGGTTTTAATCTTCAAATGTCTTTTTAGCACAAATTCCCCTCTGTCTTTCCATAGAAATTGTTTTCTTGCTGAGCTGCCGATGTGTCACATGTAGGTCTGTCGCTGGGGCAAAATGTTAGGAATAAACATTCATGCCACTGACATGACCAAGACACTAACTTTGTTTTGCCAACTGACAATGCTGAGGCCTCATATTATCTTCTGCTGAATGAAGTTTTGCAGAGATGCAGGACTGTGTATTTCTTACGCTGGAAACTACGAAGGTAAATTCAGTATGGAGAGTAGAAATGATGCCCTTTTAAGAAACTAAAAACACAGAACAGGGGCAATGATAAAGAAGGAAATAGTGGTCAAGAAAAATGAGAGAGGGACCTTTATATAAAACACAAAGTAAGGACAATTGAAAAAAGTGAAAGTAGTCAGAAAATAGAGGACAGACAAAGAGGAGGACAGGGAAGGTGACCAGAAACGATGCAAGATGAAAAGGAAATAGGTAAAGAAATCAGGAAATTATGAGAGAGGGGGAGAGGAGCGTGGACAGAAGAAAAGAAGAGCGAATTGTGGGAAAGGAGAATAAAATAAATAAATAAAGGCACGGAGGTGCCGAAAGAGGAGCGATAGGGAGATGCCGTTAATTCGGACTTCAGAGAGATTTTTTAGTTTGACACACTCAGCAGGAGGTCTTTGACTGGTGCAGCCTTTGAACTACAACACAAACACACACACACACACACACACACACACACACACACACGCTCATGGTCGGCCAAGGATAATGTTCGCTTGGAGGTAAAACAACAGAAAGATAAAGACAGGGAGAACAGCAAAAATGGAGAAAGGCACAGATTCTTATTTGTGTATTCAATTCTATTGGTTGATCTTGTCTGTAAATGTCACATACCAACAAAGGGCCCACTGTTGTGGTAGAAGTATCTCTATTTGCTTTGCCAATATATACGTGAAGATTTTATAATCCTGATTTGACACACTTGCGGTTTTGAAGTTGCTACATTCAAAATTATCCTTACCTTCTTTTAGAATCAGTGAAAGCACCGCTTCCCTCCAGAAGGGGGGTATCATGCCCTTCTCAAGAACACAATTCAAGGTGTGCTGCAGAATGGGAACCAGTGATTTCTCCATTACTTTACACCATTCTGGAGAGAACCCATCTGGTCTTAGAGACTAATTTGATTTGAGATGAGCTATAGCTATAGCTATTTTCTTTTTCTGAAATATCAGCTTGCTGGCTTTTCTTCCCCCTTCATAATATTTCTGTTTTGTAATTATCTTTTTGTAACTGTCTTTTATGTAGATCTCATTTATTTCATCTTTTTCCTCTTTAGTTTTTCTCTATTGTTTTGGTCAACTGTGTCTTTGTGGTTTTGGTCTAACCATTAGAGTTCTGGTTGTAGAAGAGCTGACTTTTTTTTGCCTAGGCCTCTTTAAGAGTGCAATGTAGCTAATTATTTTTTCTCTTGGAACAGCTTTGCATGCATCCCAAAGTACTGGGGCAGAAACCTCCCCATTATCATTCTGTTCTAATTATTCTATAAAATCTACCTTGATTTGGTTTTTCATATTGTTCAAAATGTGTGTTAAGTCTCTGAAAAAGGGGACTGTGGCCTGACAAGTCCATAATGCCTATGTCACTGTCTGCAACCCGATGTAGGTCCCTGCAAAAGTTAAAAAAAAGATTAAAAGATTTAAAAAAAAAATCTCTTCTAGAGTAGGGGTTGTAGAAGTATGCATAAAACCTTATTAGTGAATTCAGTTCCCTCAAAACATCCATTAACCATCTCAGAATTAAATGTCTTGTTTACCAGTTCAGGCCGAGTTATGTAAGCATTTGAGGAATCAAGTTTAGGGTTCAATCTAATATTAAGGTCCCTTCCACAAATTAGGATCCCCTGGGTTTCTGCTTTTATGAAGTCAAGTAGGTGAAAAATTTCCAGTCAGAGTTAGGAGGGGTGTAAAGTTTTTTAATCAAGTTATCAGTGGTCCACCCCAATTTCCTCTTATTAAAACATATCACCTTATCTTTCTTTCAAAATGTGCATTCAAAATTAAGCCATTAATGTCCACAGTGGAATTTTATAATTTCCTTTAAAGCACTTAAACTACTAGCTGAGCTAGGCACAAATTCAAAATCACAGTACAGGCTACAGAGCAAATTTTTCTTAACCGCCTTTTTTAAGTCATTAATCACAAAGGGTTACTTATTTTCAAATTTTCACAAAAAGCACTACGAGTTTCCATGCATTTCTATGGGGTTTATGGGAATGGCTGCATTCTGTTGAACTAATGACCTCTGTTCCTTTGTGAGAGTCTCAACTATTAACAAACACCGCCCACCAAACACACAACTATGACTACTACCAGCAGTTCTGTAATTTATTATATTATATAAATATATTGAAATCTCTACAAAAGGTAGCTTTTGCATTTCAAAATATCTGACTTTAAAATTCAAAAGAAATGCAACGTAATGCATAAAATATTTCACAAACAGCAATTCATGCAAATTGTAATTATGAGGAATATTTAACTTCAAAACTTTAAATTGTGCAATTGCATAGCAATTTATCGTAAATAACATTGCTCAACAATTCTTTGCTGTCATGATTAAACAGCCAAGAAGAAAGGCAAGAGAGGCTTCCACCCCCAAATAAAGAGCTGTCACCAAGCAAAGAGTTATTGGATTGTATATAGTCAACAAGTGCATAGTCCCAAGTCCCCTGAAAATATTAAAAAGTCAGCTGGAGACAGAATTTTCTATCAACTAACAGCATCAATGTTGGTTAGCTCGTAAGCTGCAGCTACCACAATCTGCCTGCAACAGCTGTTTATTTCAGATGGTAAAATCATCATTTGCAGACTAAAAATGAGAAGTCTGCCAATTGCACAACGTTTACCCACCTCTCAAATTCTGAAAGAGGATTTACAATGCTCCCCCTCAGTGTTCAGGCAAACTTTACACCTGTTAGTGGACTCAGACTAGGCTCCCTCCTGCAGTTTTTGCTGCAAATTCTAAGATTGACTCATTTTGTTTTCCGCTGGAAGGTTAAATCCTCATGTTAGCATTACTCAAATCTGTTAACACAGAGTGACCATCATCCCACCACCCACTTGTGTTATGTGGGAGTTACAATAAACACATCCTCTGCTCTGAACAAAGCAGTCAGACTAAACAATGTTGGAGTTGCATTCATGTTGCCGAAGCATGAATTAAAGTTTACGGAATGAAAATATGAAATCTAATAGGTGCTGACAATCAGTCAAATGAAAGACTGCAAAGTAACTAGCTAGTTACGAGCCCTTAAGGGAGCCCTAAGTATTTTTTTACAATTGCTCTTAACCTGTATTGCCACTACATTAACTTGTTAATCCAGAACTGCTGTAATTAAGAGCATGAAGGTTTAAGTGCTGATTCATGAACTGTGAGATTTTCTTTTTTTAAGCAGAGTTTTTATATTTTGAGAAGGTGAAGGAAGTCATGAGGAGAGAGAAGACTTAAGGGGCTTAAGTTACACTGGCTTGGGATTCAACAGTACACATGAAACACCAAGAAAGTAAAGAAGATTCAACTAATTCCAGAAGAAGAAAAAAGATTAAAGATAAACTGATTTTGAATCAGTCCAGAAGTCATGTGTTGGAGAAACATGTAAGCTACAAATTCTGAGTGTGCACAAAAAGAATTTTAAGTCATAGCATAATTTAAATTTAACTAAATTAAAAACAGAGGATCTGACCTGATATAAAATGACTGACACAACTGTTTAATATAGGGACTAACACTATATATATATATACACCAGCTATATTAATTTGTTATTTTCTTATGCTGTTTGTAATGTGTTTAGACACAGCAGAGTTCAGATCAGCTGAGAAACACAAAATGCTTTTCATTTATAAGTCAGACTTCTCTGTTCACTTATGTGGTTTGGTTTGGTTTTAAGTGTAAACACATGAACTTTAGTCAGTTTTGTTATTCCGAAACTTTGATCTATAATAAAGCCCATGTAAAATGTGTTTGATTAGAGATTAATTTTTTAGACACATACGTCCATCTTTCCATCACAGTCCTCGTGGGACTATGGTGGAGTAGCTGAGGTAAGGTAGAGTGTACGCACCCTTTATTTTACCACCACTATTTTACCATTGAGATTGAAATCTCTTTTTCAAGAGTGACCTGGCCAAGAGAGTGGCATAAACATTGTTACAACAATAAACAATACAAATGGAAAAATACAACTGTCAGATACTACAAACACAAATCCAGTTAATATGCAA
This sequence comes from Xiphias gladius, assembly GCF_016859285.1. Classification (NCBI taxonomy): domain Eukaryota; kingdom Metazoa; phylum Chordata; class Actinopteri; order Istiophoriformes; family Xiphiidae; genus Xiphias; species Xiphias gladius. The sequence goes on along the minus strand of NC_053414.1, from coordinate 32,326,712 downwards.
TACTAAAACGATTTCAGTGAAAATTTAGGGGCAATCACATTGACCAAGAGTACAACTTTCTCAATCCTTTAAAATTGACTTAAATTCCCTCATAATTATCAGCTCATCTTTGTTATCTTTGTAAAGTAATAATATCAGAATATCAGAATGTTAAAACTAAAACATCATTTGGTCATTTTTCAACATCATTATCAAATGGTTGATGTAAGCAAATTGCACAAATGGTGTGTTCCTCAGTTGAGAGTGTCACAACTTAGATTTGTTGCTTTGTGTTGCCTTCAACATGCAGGGTTTCTGCATTGTTTGTGTTTTATGTATTTGTAGAGAATTTCTTTAAACCGTTAATCTTTATATGGTTGCGTTTTATTTAATTACAGCATTCTTTTTTTTCTAAATGTGAGGTATTTGGGGCTCAGATGCTTACCTACTACCTACTGTCCAAAAATGCCCCAAAATACTTTAATAATGCCATGTATATGTGTCTATGTATTTGTGGTCTAAATTGAGACCATAGTAAAATGTAGCGTGAAATAAATGTGTGGATGAGTGTGGGCAACCTGGGGGGGCAAGGAATGAGCAGATCGAATGATCACACCAGAGAATGAACTGATAAAAAAGCTGGGGCAGGAAGAGGTAGGATGATTGAAGGAAGGAGATATTGTTTAAAATGTATTTTTGCCCTTGTAATGAAAGTGCATTGATCTTTGTTCATCAATATTCTACAGATCAACAGCGTACTGGGTGAAGCATAGGTAACACAGTGGGATACACAAACTCATTTGTATAACTACACTTCTAAGGGCCTTCTATTGACTGCATGCCTACCTTAACCCAGTTGGAGTTGGATTGGGGGAATACATTATCATTCTCTGAGGTTTTAGACATAACCAATCAAATCACCTCATTCCTTCCCCTTTATAAGCACTGCACTCTCTGCCATGGTGCTTTGATAATTTGGTGGCTGAATCTGGAGCGTTCTCTTCCCTTACCAAAGCTTCTCCTCTGAAGAAACTGATGTCCTCGTGCATAGAACAACCAAATATACAGCTCCTTCCATTAAATTTAGTTCAGGAGGAGATAATACATTTGGTTAAATTGTTCTGCTCTGGTCCTGGTAACAGTTGCACAGTGCAGGAAATGGCTTAATTATACTCGATGGTTCAATGATATTAGATGAAGAACCAAATAAGAGTTGGAGGCAAACGACGGGGACAGTTTGGCCAAGGAGGGGGGCTATTCAGCAGCCACTCCCTGACATCTGTAGAGGATACAGCCTGTCTCCACAGTCCTCACCCAGTGTGTCTTGGTGGTGAGTGATGGTTTTATGTTCCATGGCAGCACGGCTGAATGTATATAAGAATCAAAACTATTAAATCTTAATTTTCCTGTTCAAGTCTCTATGAACAAGGCTTGCAGGTAAGTAACACACAAGCACAAGTTCTTGTCATCCTTGACAAAAATTTGCACTGAGTATTGGTCCACATATTCCCCTTGGAACCTCCTGATTCTGAAGACTTTGCCCTAATTGTCCATCACAAGTGTCAATGCACATCAGAATGATGTGGATGCAAAGGAAACAAACATCTTACATTTAAACCAGGGCAGAAACCAAAATGGAACCTCTTTGAGCGGTATGAAAAGGAATAGCTGAATTTGAGAGTTTCATCATCCTCATCACAGAGTAATTTGATAAAAAAGGTGTACTTGATCTACATTTCAGTCCATAACTTTTTGGACAGGTTTTTCTCAGGCTCTGAGCTTCAGCACATTCAATTTGAAATAAAATAAACTACATTTAAGTGTGAAGTCGGCTCTTTAATTTGAGTAGGTTTCTGTTAATATTGAAAGAACTGTGGGCGTGAGATATAGCTCTCTCAACACATAGTACCTTCGGTCTTGATTGTATGTTTGCAGGATTGTACAATACCTTCAACTTTCTCTCTAAGGACCAGATGTTAATCTTTTGTACTGCCAATTCAACTGGGTCCATTCAAGTGTTCCAGAGGGTGGGAACTGGGAAAAATTAATGTGACATTTACTTCGGGAACCAGGGACCCCCAAAATAGCCCCTCCTATTTGCAAATTTATAACCATAATGACATCATCAGGGTTGTTTTCTCAGACTTTAGAACACTCAAGCCACAGAAGATATTATACAGCTTTTGTCATAGGCTGAGTAGTACTCCTCCTCCTTCATGTATAAATTGGTAGAATGCCTTTTTAAAAAACTTGTATTTGATTTGTATGTAAGCACTTGTTTAATGGCTTGAGAAGTTAAAGTGTTATTGTTATTATTATCATTATTATTGTTGTTTCATTGAAAGGCCATAGCATATGAAAGAATATACTGTATTTTAGTACCCTATCACCAGTGGCTCTCATCAAGAACATAAAGTAAGTAGCTGGATCCTAAAGGCCAAATTATACTTTCCTCATCAGCATGGCCATATGGGTAATTGTGGTGCCGATGTCTGCAAGGAGCGACTTTCCACATGCAGCCCAAAATATGTGACTGTGCGGACTATTGGCGTGGACCGTGTGGAAGGTGTGAAAAAGTCCATGTATGAAGACACTCAGTGTAATTTAAACAGGGCTGCACTTATTGTAATAGATCTTGGATAATGTCTCAAAGCATATAACTTAATTGAGTTGATTATAAAAAGAAACCAAAAGTAAGCATTTTAATGACTACATAAACAAGACAAACATTCAAGTTTCAAAATTTAATTTGGATTATGATGAAAAAAAATTGTAATATTCATTCTGTCTATCTCTTTCTCTCACTCTCTCTCTCTCTCGCTCTCTTACACACACACAAAACCACACGTCAAGTCAAATCGATTTTATTTGTATAACACCAAATCATAACAGAAGTTATCTCATTGCACTTTTCATATAGTGCAGGTCTAGACCGTACACTTTACGATATTATTTACAGAGACCAAATATTTCCACATGAGTAAGCACTTTGTGGCAGTGGCAAAGAAAAACTCCCTTTTAACAGGTAGAAAGCTTGAGCAGAACTGGGCTCAGGGTGAGCGGCCGTCTACCTCGACACAAACAATAGTTCACACAAATTTATGAGAGCTAACACAATGAATCTCTTTTGTCTCTATACAATGTAACGGAGATATGTGTGTGTGTGTGTGTGTGTGTGTGTGTGTGTGTGTGTGTGTTTGAGAGAGTGACTGAGGGAGAGGATGAGAGACGAGGGAACAGCATGAGACTGTGCCATACGCTCCTTTCATAAAACTCTCTAGTGACTGGCTGCTGTGTATCTAAAAGGTGGGGGAGTCTTTCCAAAAACAACCAATCACTGCGCTAAAAAGACTAGAACAATCCCATTGGCTGTCCTAACAACCAATTGACATATTCAACTTCTCTGCCCAAATATGCATGTGTAGTAACCATGTCACCATTAAATCACATGGGGCACTTCTTTAATTATTTGACCCTTTTTGGTGCACTGTTTTCTATTTTTGTCCCTTCTTTTTTAAAGGAAATGAAAAGAAAGCATGCACAATAAGTAATACATCATTTTAAAAGGAGTATTCTGTTTTAAGCTCAGTGCAGTGTACAGGGCGGGATTCAATACATCAATTAGGCAATTATCCAACCATAAAGGAACAGCAACCATAAATGTTGCTGACACTACCATTTGCTAATTTTTAATTTAAAGGTCAACCCTCAGATTTTGGCTTTCCAAGAGTATCAAAGGTTTAAGTTTTGTGATAATAATGATTGAATGTGCTAAATATTGGACTGCAGTGCCCTGTTGTGAGATGCATGTGTCAGAGTTTTACACATTTTAGACTTTACATCTGTCATTCTTACCACTTCCTGTTCATGAGTGGATAATGTTCATAGCAGAATGCATTGAGGTAATATGGATCCTCTGTGACAATTGGGTTCAATCTCTGAGCGGTGGAGGTAAACAAAAAGTGAGTGTTCCCTTTTGTACAGCACTTCTGGCTCAGTCCTTGACTGTGTTTTCATGTATTTAAGTAACCAGGTTACAGTCGTCTTTGTCCAACTGATTTCTTCATTGTCATATAAACAAAAAACCTGGTTTCCATAATCTGGGTAGAGGATTAGAGAAACCTGATTTCCCTGGGTAGAGTTCTCCTAGAGAATGCTGATTTGTCTGCCATGTATATGTATACCCAAGTGCGCATTTGTGACTGCAGACGGGAAAAGTAGTGGAGTGGAGAGGCTGGACAAAAGGAGAGATCAGTGCATAGAAGTCAGTAAGTAGTGTATTCTATCACATTACAGTTAAAATCATTGATCCATGCTTCCAAAATAAGTCAGAGGCTCCTGCATGTATACATGGATTTACATCAACTTGGTTACTACAGTGCATGCAAACATGTTCCCTGATAACCTGGTTTCTTTGTGTAACCTGGCTACTTAAATGCATGTAAATGCATTGATTGGTACATTAGTGTACGTGGTATCATCAGAAAACAAAGGATCAGCAGCATGATCTTTCATCTGGTACACACAGAACAATAAAATGGTCTCATATCTGAACACACTTATAGTTTTTGTAGTAATGAAGTCAGGGAAAACCCAGCTGCAAAGCAGTTATATTAGAAGTGGTATATGACATTATTTTGTGACTGACAGTGAGAGTATCACTATTCCAAGTAACACGTTGTTATAAAATACATATTCAGAGAGGAGAAATGTGTATTGTGTGGCAGGTCTTTGATGATCAGTGAACTGCTAGTGAGGCTGAGACAGGAGGATGTGTTAGGTTGCGTTAACACTGAAACTAAGGCAAAGCAGGCACCTTAAATCAGCAAACGATGACAACACAAGTGAGCTGATCCTGCCCTTATAGTTATACATTTACAACTTATGGCTAAAAAAGCAAATGCACATATAAATGATTAATAATATTTAAATAATTTTAACCTTAGAATAATAAATTTAACTACGTATTAACATCTTAGATTATTTGATCGCAGAAAAGTGATGTGTAATGGCTTAAAATTATTATGAGGAAATATAGTAATATTTTGACTTTGGGAAAAATTAGATAAACGTTATGAACATCTGTGCAGTTTGTAGTTAGCTCCACTGTCTTCTTTGACAACACCTTTTCACTCCCAACTAGTCACATACAGATGCTTGATTAGGACGCCATGGCATCATCATTTTTAATGCACTGGGTGAGCCTCTAGTGCCATTTTTCAACATGCAGGTTGCAGTAAAGTATGAATGAAGTGCTACATTTATTAAGAGCATCTGAGTTTTCATGAAGTGATTTGGGTGGATGGCTGTCATTAAAGTGCATGACTGTCACACCAGAGACTGAGGTTTGCATCCACAGTCCGATCTGTGCTTAGGTTTAGGCAACAAAAACAGTCAGGTAAAGTTTGTAGAAAGATTGTGGTTTTGGTAAAATGTAAATAAACATGCGGTGTATGAAGTAACTGTGACCTTTTTTTTGTATTGAACCAGACCACAATCTTTCCCTAAGCTTAACCAAGTGCTGTGAGTTTCTAAAAATAACCATTAAAATTTTAATAATGCTGTAGTCACTACAAGTGGATTTTGTAGTGACTACAGCATTATTGAAATTCTGCAAGATCAGATAATTGTTCACAGACAAAAAATTGTCTGTGAACATTTTACTGATTTTTTCAGTATCAACATATTTGCGACTTGCCAAATGGTAAATTAGAAATATATCCTCATTATGTTAATAAAAAACATTCTTTGATTGCAATTAAGTTCTGTACAAAACAAATTTGCTGTAGCAGTTTAGTTGCATAGAAACATAATTTTTAGGAGACAGCTCTCCTATCAGTCTATGCTGCATGTTGAAAAATGACATTAAATGACATTAAAAAAATGACACCCAGGGGTTCTGACCGAGCTTCCATATGTGACAACTACAGAGTGTGACCGTGTTGTTTTTGATGCTACCAATAGGAGTCGCCAAAGTCATAAATGTTCACATTCTGTACATTTGGTGGCTTCAATAAGATACTCAACACTCAGTTCTGCAACGGTATAGTACACCCCTAACTGCACTTTGCCTAAGAAAAGACTTCACAATCTTGCCTCACGCACAATGTAAGCTGGTACAGGCTCCAGCCCCCCGCAACCCTGTATTGGACAGGCAGGTATATAGAATGACTTAATGGATATCAAGGCACAGATAAGGTCTCAAGTTTGGTAACATTGGGGTCACACCTCTCTACAGATGTTTTCATTTTGTCTTCATTGAACTATGACCAGCTGCATGCACTGCATTCACAGTTTACTGTCGTGAATTTTGGAATCAGCACCCCCAAGCCTGACACATGCAGAAGTGTGACAAATTAAAGAAAAACTAACATAAGGTGTCTTGGTAAGGTGTTGGGCCACCATGAGCTGCCAGAACAGCTTCAGTGTGCCTAGGCATTTGTTCCACAGGTCTGTGGAACTCTGCTAGAGAGATGGAACACCATTCTTCCAAAATATATTCTCTCATTTGGTGTTTTGATGATGGTGGTAGAGAGCGCTGTCTAACCCATCGGTCCAAAATCTCCCATAGTTGTTCAATTGGGTTGAGAGCTGGTGACTGTGAAGGCCATAGCATATGCTTCACATCATTTTCATACTCATCAAACCATTCAGTGACCCCTGGTTCCCTATGGATGGGGGCATTATCATCCTGTTTCTCCACTCATTTTTCTGGTTTTTCCTTTAATCTGTCACTCGTCTGTAGCTTTTATTGACAATTTTTACCTCTCCTTGAAATGTCCAGCCTTCTTCCATAGCGATGGTATCCACCCTAATGGCCAAAGCTCACACACTTTAACTGACATTTTATTGGCTGGACCGGCCATGGTCCAGTGCCACATCCCTGAATGTCCGTGACTGAGTGATAGAATTGAGTTTGTGATGAAGTTAAACCATTGGTCAGCCAAGAGTCTTTCAAAATAATTTGGGGCAAACATTTTCTAATAAGTCATCAGGGCGTTTCTCCTAGAAACGTTAGTTGCTCAGTCAGAATGAAGAAGTATAAGTATCTCTGAATTATGAATGGTGGTAAAATGGATTGTAAGATTAAGTGCTGGTGAGAAGAATTGGCAGCAGTAATGAAGTCCTTTCATCAGACCATGATGGTGATGAAAATCATTAGCTAAAAAAGAGCTCTCATTTTACTGTCTGATCTTCATGCTTACGTGCAACACATTTCTCATGTCTGTGATGTCATTTGTTACATGTCATACAGACAGAAGAAGTAGTCAAGCTATAGTAGCTGGGACGGCAGTGCTGGGGAATGAATGTGAGAAAATTGCTGATTTTTCTGGAGCAATGATGTGTGTTGACGCAGGAAAAATAGGACACTGGCCTATCCTGATGCGCTGACATGCACTAACCAGCAATGATGCTTATCAAGTGCTGTCCTTATGTGAGCTTACATAGAAAACAAAGTGTGCAACAATCAATGCTGCACATCGCAACAAAAAGTAAAGTTAGCAGAATAGCTGCATAGAAAAACCTAATTAGCAAGGGTTTAAATTCTCAAAAATAAAATGTTTCCGAAATCATTCCTATTTAGCATGAGAAAAGGCACTTGATAGCACCATGATAGTGTTGGGCAGCGTGCTTTAGTCTGAGTGTAGAAGGGTGCTGCATGCTGAGGACTGGTGACAGCATTAATCAGTCAACCAGTAGACATGACAGCCTTAATCAAGACAATGAGCGGGTGGCAGAAGTGCTCGCTGGTTGAAAATCAACACAGTCCATTTGTGCATCTCAGTTGCTGACTGTGATGCATATAAATAACTTGCATGGCCCATTAGACTCATCACACATTACATTTTGACAGAAACACACTAGGTTATACACGTGCACACACAAACACTGAGAGAGCAGCTCACTCCGAAGACTCCAGGAGTTGTCAGAGTGAATTACCTGCATGCCAAAATGGAACAGATAAATTGTCGGGAGAGCAGAACAAATTGATTCGGTCAAGGCTGTGGATCTATTGTTATAATGTAGAGAAGGCACACATAAAGTCCCTCTTAAAATAACAAATGCACACACACACACACACACACACACACACACACACACACACACACACACACACACACACACACACACACACTTTGCCCAGTATCCATCAAGTGCAGCTTCAGTCAGGATGAATTCAAAACCATTTAAACCCTATTGAACATGAATTCAATAGTTAAAAATACAGAGCTATAAAAAAATATAGAAAATATAATTTTCTAATAATAATCACACACATAAACACACAGACACACACAGGACTACTCTGATGCCCTTTGATGTCAATGCCAAAAATGAACTGTGTTGTGAGTTACAATTAACGTTTATGACTCTTCATAGGAGATTCCCACAAAAGCACTGTTTTGTCAGGAGGGAATCATTTTTGTTCTTCAAACTTGTCAGATAAGTAGTCCAGCAAAAACTGCTTTGGATCTACAACTGGGCACCTTGCCATCTGACCTAATCACCCTGCATAACACTAGGCTGAGATGTAACATTCTTTTTCAGCGGAGCCAGGAATAGGATAGTGGTTCACTGGTGGGGACACATATTGTAATTCCTCACACAGTATTTTACATGTTGTAATCACTTTTTCTTACCGTATGGAGAGCTGAGCATTTGTCCAGTCAGCCTCTGTCTTCTGTCCATTCTGGGGAGGTCAAATAAAAGTCTCCAGGAGGAAAATGCTGATAAGTGCTGCAAAATCATTCCTTGTAGTTGCCCTGCTGGAATTACTATAATCCATGGAGACATCTATTTTTTAAAGTCTCGATTCTAAAGCAAAAGGTTTTTCTGCTCAGTCGGCAGGTTCCCAAGGTATGTTGTCTTTCAGGATTGGTCCTGTTGCCTTTCTGCCTGTTGGTTTAAGCTCCTTCCCTGTTATTCTGATACAGATAAATTTAGTTGACCACCACAGTGAAAAGACTCGTCCTCATAATACTCCAAAACATAATTCGCCATTGCATTTAGCTTTTTGAGTTTGTAAATAAATTTATATGGACTTTGAAAAGTCTGATCATCAAAAAATGCTTGGAACCATTTGTAAACAAACTACTTGAAACTTGCACTGATGAACTATGTTGTTAAACATGGGTATTGTGAGAGGAGTTTTGTGAATTCGGTCATTTATAGTATCAAAAGTTTTCCCGTTGCCTCTCAAATTTCTGATTTGTGCATGAAAACACCAACATGAAGAATATCTTTCACAATGCAACAATAACTTAAATTAAAATCTAATGGCAGGGACATTTTGTTATGGCCTATGTATCTTAAGCAAGTTTAAAGCACATAAATGGTCCAACTGCTCATGAAAATTTTTTGTTTATGACTATTTTTGTCAAGGATCATGTACAAAAACTAATCTCAAACTAATCTAACTAATCTCAGCTAAAACTAATCTAATCAGATGCTTTGCAAAAGATTTACCAGGAGGAAAGTAACTAATTACATTTACTCAAGTGTTATACTTTTTACTCCACGACACTTACTTGATTTAAATTAGTAGCATTACTGAATTTTAAGTATAGAATTTAGAATATCTTCAGAAATAAAATGAAATTAACCAATGCTTCCAGGACCTGGTGCTAAGAAGAAACTCAGTGAAAGAAGTCTGTGAAGATTGATGCAGATTGTGGACAAAAAAACACCACGCATGACATCTAAAGAACTTCAGGCCGACCTGGAGCAGTCTGGAGTGGTGGTTTCAGCCCCTATCATATGCTGCACACTAAACCAAGAAGGACTCCATGGGCAAAGGTCAAGGAAGACACCTCTATAGAAAGAAAGGCACAAAAAGGCAAAACTACTATTTGCAAAAACTTTCATAGATAAGCCACAGTCTCTCTGGGATAATATTTTATGGACAGGTGAAACCAAAGTAGAGCTCTTTGGGAATGCAGTGCATCAGTTTGTTTATAGGTCATGTAATGAAGCCAAAAGAAAAAGAACATCCTACCTACAGTCAAACATTGTGGAGGTTTCTATCATGCTGTGGGGCCGCTTTGCTGCCTCTGGTACTTGAAGTACTGAGTGTATTAAATGAATTATGAAATCAGAAGATCACCAAGGCATTTTAGGGTGAAATCTGTTACCCAGTGTCAGAAAACTAGGTTTGAGGCAAAGGTCTTGGCTGTTTCAGCAGGACGACCAAAAGCACACATCCAGCAGCACAAAAGAATGATTGCAAGGAAAAGGTGGAATGTTTAAACCAGTGCAGATAGGTGCAAGAAGCTTCTAGATGACTACAAGAAATGTTTAGAAGCTGTTAATTGTTGGCAAAGATTCTGCAACCAAATGTTAGTGAAGAGTGTCAATTACTGTGTCTGGGATACATTCTATGTTTGTATTATTTCACTATTATGTAAGTTTTTTTATTTATAATAAATAAATAAAAAAACTTTTGTCTAGTAACCTTGGACATTTTATCAAAATATTTTGATTATACAGAATTGTTTAATTTGCATTTATTTCTGAAGATTTTCTAAATTCTGTACTTAAAATTCAGGGGTGCCAATAATTTCAATCAGGACTGTAATGATGTCATATATAATAACATATCAGTTAGAGGGACCAAACCAGTACTTTACTTTAATACTTTAATACTTTAACTACATTTAGCTGTTAATACTTGTAGTGCAGTAGGATATCCCGCGTCAGACTTTTATTCATAAATGGAGTATATTTACATTACTGTATTGGTACTTTTACTTAAGTAAATGATCTGAATACTTCTTCCCCTACGGCCAGCGAATTTCCATCAGCTTACCATTTGCATCAACTCGATTTTATTCGATGAATTAGCAAATCCGGCCTTTGGGATAAGCTCAACTCAGATCAACTCAAGTTGACTGTACCTGTGTGACCATCAAATACACTCTGAGGCAGAGTTAAAGTTACTGTTTTCTGGTTGTTGATCTTTTTACCCTTTTCAGGAGTTAAAACTGAACTCTTGACTGTGGGAGTTAAAACACTAATCCCATGTAGAGTAAAATACAACTCTCACCTTGAGTTAATTTTAATGTCAACTCTTTCATACTGTTAAGAGCCAACACTTAAAATACAGCAGTATGCTTCATGTAACACTTATGGAGTTAAAAAAAACGTTTTGGGTGAAAATGACTACAAAAACACCATGCTGATTACAGCAAACGTTGTACTTTTATTGTAAAAAAAAAAAAACTGGAATTAAAAAGAAGAAATTTGGATATTTCAGCAAAGAGGAATTTCGTGATCTTGGCCCATTAGAAACCAATAACAAATGATTTTTTTTCCATAAATAGATAGATAGATAGATAGATAGATAGATAGATAGATAGATAGATAGATAGATAGATAGATAGATCTATCTATATCTATCTATATATTCTATAGATAGATAGAATATATGAGTTATATACAGTACATATACCTTCAGGCTACTATTCCACATCTCTAACCTCTGGGCAACCTTCCACCCAAGTTGCCCACCTATTTTTTCGCCCACCCTACTATAGCAGCCCTGGCCATTCATATGCCATATGTAAGCCGGTTGTTGTTTGTGTCTATATACAGTACAGTTAGAGACTCCAACTAAACCCATAAAGCTGAAAAGGAGTCTAAAACTGCCTGTCATTTTATTCTATGTCTGCATGTTGATCTTTTTGCATTGTCCAGGGTGTTGGATGCCCAGTGCATGCTGGGATATGCTCCACTCGCCCTTCCACAAACAGTGAACAAATGATGCCTGAGACACAACAGGGGCATATGGAATCAAGAGGTCTGTGTTGAAGACAGAAATTAAAATCAATCTTTTCCAGGAAAAAAAGAAAAAGGTCAATCTCCACCAACTATGCAGCACATCCAAATCACACTTATGCTCCCACAATCACACTCAATTATGCTCCAAATTCCTCTTAATGTAAATTCGGAAAAGCTTGAAATAAGTACAAGCTACAGTTTATCAGTGATCACCACCTTTATTCTCTTTTTCTCCTCTTTCTTTTCCTTTTTTACATTTTTCATTTTACCCCAGCCACAAAATATTGTTTCCAATGAGGCAGAAATACCAAAACAGTCAAAAAATTGTCCTTGTGGTCCAGCTCTGCCCTCATAATGTTCCTTTGTTTGCCCGATCCCCTGGCGTGGACTCCCAGACAATTTGAGACCCACGTTTCCAATTTAATTTGACCAACCTCTGAATCACCATGTTTAATTTCCACATTACCTGACTTAACTGCCAGCATAATGGCCTGGCTGGTTTTGAGCCAGCCTATTGTCTTATTTAGAATCTTTAAAAAGCTTAATTTTTCGCCCATAACTTAGCAAATAAATTAAGCTTCACAGTGCAAATTAACGTAAAATATATGGAAGGAAGGTAAGTGCATTTACTGACTGCATGCAACTTGTTGAGTTACCTGCAATTACATATATAATTACATCTTGGGTGGCTCCATTTATATGAATAGTAATGGAAATTACACAAATTTGCTAGCATATTATCTCATTTAAATAAAAGTTAGATAGAGATACTGAGGTAAAGAAATTTTATGCTTAAACCTTGACCATAAGTTAACCCAAATATACGCAACACTGTCCCAACATAAAGAGACAAACAAACAATCAAAAAAATATAAAATATAATATATTGAATCCCCATCCTAACCCCAGTTGCAACAAAATGACAATGAACATACACTGAAATATGAGAAAAATAAGAAAGAAATGCTTTCCTCTATGGAGCATTTTTTTTACATTATCCCGCTGCCCCCAAGTGGCCAAAAAAACGGATTATTGCTGCTTTAATTTTAATTGGTATATATATACAGAGCTGGCATGATTCCCAATGCCTGAATTACCACCCACATTTTTCAGTGATTCAAATAAATTTGGTGTTTTTTCCCTTGGTTGGAGAAACAATTTACCAAACAGAGCTTAGTATGCGGAATTAAGAATGAGAACATCATCTTCCTACAGAGCTAGCTATAGCTATCCAGCTACCTAAATGAAAAATAGCAATAGAACAATGACCGCAAATTGGCAACAACTCCACATGCAATTGCTGCAGCTGTACAGGTTCACTTCCAATAATAATAGGTCTCAAATCAGCTCATTTCTGTGATATTCATGACCAGCATTAAAGTGATTGCTCCTAGCCACTGATACTGCAGCTTTTATGTCAAGTGATTTTTTAATTTTATTTTTTTTTGGCAGGAAGCAAATGTGACTTGCTACTGATGGTTAAGGGCAAAAAAACCAAATACCCTGAATGCAGAAACTTTGATACAGAGCACAAGGGCTAACTGAATGCTTTTATGAGCACGTAAATTATGTGAATCATATGGTAGGGCCTTCATAGACACCAGATCTCAACTTACATGAACACCTAAGGAAGTTTTTGGAGCAACATATAAGTGATAATTTTTATGTTCTCAAAAAGTATTATTTTTTCTCAAGATGTATATTCACACTTTTTACTGTTTATATCAATTATTTTCAGAGATATCAAGCTATAATCTAAAGGACTTATCGTAAACATGGGGTTATCATCATCATGGACACAAAATGGAGCCTGATACACATGCTTTCAAGGTTGTCAGATGTTACATGGATGCAGGGGTTGTGACAGATGACTGCTCTGCAAGTCTGCCGTAAAAGCTCATTAGTACACCAATTTCAGTCACTCTTATGATCTTCAAATGCTGTAGTGGTTTGGTGTTGGAGGCTTTTTTTAAATCCATTCTCTTGCTATGAGATATAGGATATAGCCTAATATATAATTTAAAAAAAAAAACGCCAACAAATTAACAGATCATGTGTTTATTTATTTGGGGTGACAAAATTACACAAACCAATCACACTTGCCATTATAACCACCATCTGTCATCTGGAGGTAATGTGATCATTATTACAAGTTATTACCATGAGATAAACGTTTGATGATAATAATAAAATAATAGGGTGCTTACACTTATTAATAATTACAAAAAGCATGATTTGGTATGTGTGGAAAATTAGATAATTAAAGTTACTATGTGTAAATTTACATTACGTAGGAATGGGATGAGAGCAAAACATAGACTGTACCAGTTTTTTTTATTTTATTTCAAAATAAAATTTACTGTATTTGACCAGGCTAATTTATAAGATGCCAAAATAACTTAAAAAGTAAGACCCTTGGTTACATCACATCACATAATTTTTTAAGAGGGTTCTTGGAAAGGACTGTAATTTTGGTATGATTATAAGAAGTCTTTAAATCAGTGCATAGCAGGTGAGATGAGCAGCCAAAAATATAAAATTTGTCTATTTTTGAACTTGTAAATTATAGTCAATTATTATACAAATAAGAAGAATAAAGTTTGCAACAAATAAATTGATATTTACTTTGTTTTAAGTGTTAAATGTCTTTTTTTTTTCCCAGTCTATCGCAGTTCAATGCGATAGACTGCAATAAATTTCTCCGGAAATTAACAACCAGTTATGAATTCTATTCAACTCGCTTAACCACTATAATTTCCACGTTATTTTCTAAACATAGAGCATGAGGCTGTGCACTGCACTGTCTCAGACAACTGTCTTGTTTTTCAGCATTATTAGTACCAAATTACATTTTGACTTCTTTCCAGGAATCATCCTCTCTTAAATTTTTAAGAAATTACGGGACCTGTAAAATAAATTGTTATAGAACAAGATTTTATCAACATAAGGTGATGAACAACTCATGATAGAGATCAAATGGAAATTTTTCCAAGCAGATGAGATGTCTTGTACAGCATTTTACACATCACCAAAACTCAGCCTGACATACTTGGTATTTTTGGAAACCTTTGGTTCAAAAATAATTAATTAATCAAGGGACAAGTTCAGCATTTTTGGAAATAAACGAATAAAAAATGGCTGTTTGCATTATCTTCATATTTACCGCACAGACATGAGACTGGTGTTTATCTTTTCTAATCTAACCCTCGGTATTTCTTAAGATGTCAAACTTTTGCCTTAAGCTCTGACGATCTGGACAAAACTTGGCTGGAAAATATCAGTTTGTAACAACAAACTTATCATTGGGTTTTCATATTACAAACAGGATAAAAATGTACTTTCAATTGCTGTATTGTCACATA
Source organism: Xiphias gladius (assembly GCF_016859285.1). Classification (NCBI taxonomy): domain Eukaryota; kingdom Metazoa; phylum Chordata; class Actinopteri; order Istiophoriformes; family Xiphiidae; genus Xiphias; species Xiphias gladius. The sequence goes on along the minus strand of NC_053414.1, from coordinate 32,311,593 downwards.
ATTGCATTTCATATTGGAAGAATTTAATCCTGACAGACAAGTATTTGCTTCCACAATATGTAATCTGCTATCCAGAGTTCATGGAGCTCATGAGTTTATGTTGCATTAAGAAAAGTTTGCCCATTTCTGAAATTTTCTCCACAAGCAGTGACACTCAGCTAATTCAGTGAGACTCCCCTCCATGCTGGATGATGAATGTTGGCTAAGTTCTCCCTGTGCTCTACTGTATAACCAGCCTCTCTGCCTCTCCAGACACTTCTCTATAAATTCCGACCCACTGGGCTAATTTAATAAAAGCTTGTTCTATGTTACCACGGAGATGCAGCACGTAATTACACCCACAGACTGGCCTGCACGCACATGTTATTATGGAATAAAGAATTGATCTGAGTGTGCCCAGGGGTTGCCACAGGAGACGGATGGTGTCCTGTCTCCTGTGGCTGTGGAAACGGAAGGCAAACGAGCACATTAATGAGGTGTCAGCTAACGATACCCTCTACACACACAAACACACTACTGAAAGGACAGTTTGGCTAATTTAGTCTTTAATCGAATAGTGAGATTAATGGGAGACAAGACTCCTCTCTGTCTCTAACACCTGTTCAAACAGCATCCGCTTCATTACAATCCAAGAGTCAACACACTCAGTCAATTGCTTGGCCTTTTAGGTGAAGAGAAAGAATGAGGTAAAAGAAGAGAGAAGTAGAGAATGAGAGGCAGAAGACACGCTGCAAGCTTTTAAAGCCTTCATTTAAAACCCTTGTGTGTTTTTAAGTTGGTTCATTATTAAGACAAGGTGGAGAGAGCCAGAGAGGATATGTGTTTGTTATTTCATTATTAGTAGGGGAGGAGGGAGCACAGTGAAGAGCAGGGATTGTCCAAAGACTTTTAATTGGATAGCTAAAGCACTTTCTTAATTGAGTTCTGTGTTCTTGCCAATATAAAAGTGAACATCTCTATGTTACGTTGTGCTAACACACACAGAGGCACACACGCACATGGACTCACATCTAAATTGAACCCAGGGGGTCAGAGGTAGCAAGAGGAGATGAGATTTCATGAGTCGAATGCCGGACGCTTCAGAAAAAATTCAATTTAGAGGCCCTTAGATTGACTGGTTAATTTCTTAAAGCTTACCCATAATAGCTTTCCTTACTGTCGCCTTAATTAAGTTTTCACATTTATGCTTTAGCTGGGGATCGGTGCTCTTTAGAACCTGTTAACGCACATTTCCCTGGTGGTCAGAGCACACACACACACACACACCTATAAGAGGAAAAGTGAAGTGGAGAAATTAAAACCACAGCGCTTTGTCTCTCAGTGCCCACAAACACAAACACAAACACACACACACACACACACACACACACACACACACACACACACACACACACACACACACACACACAGAAATTGATAAGGTAAAGGGGCCCTCGGGAGCTGCACCTGAAAGCACAAACAGCCAAACTCATCCAATGTCATTCCTTGGAGATTACGGCCAGAGCACATATGTTCTCCAGCCGTGACAAGCAAGGAAACATGGATGCTCACAGAGTTGCAATCATAGATCAAATTATTCCAAACTGTTTTTCATTTAGGTTAAGCCTGTTGTTCTCCTGCTAGTAAGTGAACAGAGAGAAAATGCTGACATTGAGAGCTCATTGCACTTCTGCTACCTGTAGGCTATACAAGAAGCATCTGCCACAGTGTGCTAAAACATGAAATTCAATCTTGTAATGTGGTTGGAGTGGTTTCCTCGCTCCACTGCGTAGATCTGAGTTTGGAAAGTAAAAAGAGAGTGTATCCAGCTGGCTGAGGCAGGTTAAGATAAAGGCTGAATGTAAAATTGACTCAACTGAATTCCAATTGGCTTCACTGAAGGAGTTTGCAGATTCCATTTGGAACCTGTTTTCAGGGCGTATTAACTTTGTATTACCACTTTACACTTAAGTCTATGAATTCAAGTGGATTTAAAGAGTTTAGCTCTTTTCTTTCCCAGCTGACAGGCTCTACTCAGGTTAGATGACATGTCTCTACACGCCAGGGGGCCAGTTTCTATAAAGTTCTGACAATCAAATATGATCTTCGAATATTATCTCCCGTCAGTTGGTTGTTGTAATGCTCATCAGGTTTATAGCTAGTATATAAACACTCTCTGCTGAGTATGCTATCGTGGTGGCTTTTACACAAACAGAAGAAACTACACTTCACATGAACTATGAATGGAAGTTTGTATACCCAAATACTTAATGAAAAGATTACTCCCATTCTCAAGAGGTTTTACAGGAAAGGAATTTGCCAAAACACATTGCAAAATTAATTTTCTCTTTAATGAAGAGAACATGACCTGGCCATGAATTCCCGTGGACTTGCATCCAAATTAACACCTTTAGAGTATTTTAAGGTGGGAGCAAAGAGGAGCTGAAAAGAATCCTCTGTGAAGAATGGCACTACACATCTGTGCAAGACTGGTATCATCCATGCTCAGGAAGATCCAGTTTGTCATCAAAAAAGGCAGATATACAAAATATCAAAAAATAAATTAAAAAAAAGGAGTCTCACTAATGAGTGGTGTACTGACTATTGTTGCAGTTGGTTCCTAGATATGTCTGACTTATTTACAGTTTTATTCCTATTTGATCTTAATTATTTTTTTACTTCCTCTGTGCTCATGTACTTTGATCTCATTCTCATTTTATTTGCGTTTTCTGGTTGTATTTCTTTCTTTAAAACACTGTAATTTTTTTTAAAAAGAACTATATAACTATAGTATTTTATTATTATTATAAATATGGACTTTTTATTATAGTTTAGTAAAAAAATTCTGTGTTCCATATGAATTAGCTTCATTCTTCTTTTGTGTATATTGTGTAACTAACAACCCAAATTTTTTAAATTTTTGTATGGGATCTTACTGTATTTTGCAATACAAATACAGTGACTGAGTGACGCCCTATGTGAACAGTTTTAATGGTGCATTAATTACTTCAAAACACCCCCCTGAGGTTGGCCATTATATGTTTCTATTCAAAACAGAGAAGATGGAGGATTAAAGAGGGACTGCTGCACTGTTCATGGCTTGTTGAGCAGCAAATAATAAATTAAGAAAGGGTTAACTCACCAATAATACCATATCCTATTAGCTTACACATTTAAATGGTTAACTTTGTATCTGTTTTGTCTTGGGTTGATATGCAGTGAAAGGATAATCAGTGTCCCTTTGCATTTTTTCCAGGACCTAAGAAAAGCCTCATTATTGAGGCGAAAGTGTTTGGAGAAATGGTATTTTATCTTATGAAGCTTCCCGTGTGTAAACTGTCCAGTCAATGAACATGGCTGCAGGAAAAGTTTTTTGTGATCTGCAGATAAATGGCTTGTGAGCTACTATGATAGCTAGTTAATATTTTCTCTTTAAAGTATAATTTTCACAGTAACCTTGTATCACACTCTTATTTTCTTTTTTGCATGTATATTAGTGTGCGTTACGGTGACAAAAGATGATAAAAAACCTAATATTCTGAAATTAATATTTGCAATTACAGAATTGTGACCCCAATACATTAAACAGACATGATCAAGAGACTTGTAATGAACATATTCTTCAAAGTTCCTATAATTTCAAATGAAAGATGCTTGCAGCAACTTTTTCTTGTATGAGGTGTGTGTTTATGTCTGAGAAACAGGGAAAAGGGGAGCGTCTGTATTCATTACCCATTATTAACAAAACATCCTATTATCCTAACTATAATCCTACAGAACACAAGTATCATTTCATCTTACAGTGTGTGATCCTGCACAGTTCCCTTTTGTTTTAGTGTTTCACCTTTCCCCATGTTTTCTGTTTTTCCCTGTCTGTCTGTGTGTGTGTGTGTGTGTGTATGTGTGTCTGCATCTGGGGTGTGGTGCTCTTCCCTCTCCCCCTCTCTCTCCACCTGTTGCCAATAAGCCAGCACACCTGAAGTTCATCAGCTCATGAAGTCAGCACTATATATTCCCCGGTCCTACTACTACTCTTTGCAAGATTGTTGTTTTCACCAGTCTGATAGACTACAATAAGGCCACTTAAAAAACACACTCTAAGTTCAAACTCAAGTGGTTTTTCCTGATGTTAACATTTGTCTCCTTGTGCTCAGGATCTCTACTTGCCTGCCAGTTTATCAGAGTGCCATGCTCCAGACCACCTGCTTGCCTTGCCAGCCTCCAGCCCTCTAAACCCCCTGCTCATCTACTCTTTCCAGGATTTCAAAGACCGCTGTATTCCCTGCTCTCCACATGGCTCCCTCTCCATCTGCTGCCTGCTTCCCTCTGCCCCTCCACACCCTTCCTGCCTGCCCACTCCTTTAGTTATTCCCCAGCTTCCCAGAGTTGCCACCTTCCCTGCTCCCCCTCTACCCACTTCCTGCTTCCCTCAGCCCCTTGCCAAAACCCCAGCTCATTCCTCTTATCTCACTGCTGAGCTGGCAATAAACTCTGTAAAAACTGTTGTCTCCAAAAACTCTACATTTCATCCGGCCTCAGTGGATCATGCAGTCAAGAGATCACAATAAATGAGCCGAGATCAGTTCTGTTTCAGGATGATGGCCATCTAATCATTAGTGTCAAACCATGTGAGTGTAGTGTTACAAAATAATAATCAAATTCTTGTTTCTTTTCCAGAAAACATTTTTCAACTTTAACATACTGTGTTAGAAACTTCTTGTGAAAGTTTCCAAATAATAATGAAAACGGAATGTATTTTTACATTTTAATGACATTTTATGACCACAGTGAAGTAACACAAGCAATTGGTGAAAAAATAAATGAGAGCGAGAGAGATCTAATATTCAGAGATGCTTATGTCAGGTCTAGGATATGATGATACAATTTCATGCTCATCTTGCCCTAAAAACACCATGACCGGCAGCTGTTTAAGTCAAATAATCTGTCCAGACACTATGGAGACAACAGCAAAATGACTTCTCACCTCAGACACCCACCACCCTGTCTGTGCTTTGTCCACCATTAAATACATACAAGATGAATGACAGATATTTATTCACAAAATTTCACCAATGCACTGTGTGTCTAAAAATAGGTCCACAACAAGTCCAATTCATCATTTAGCATCTCTAATAAGAGGATAGGGAAAGCAAAAAACAATTTCATTAATGTTTCATAAGAGTCTTATTTCTTTAAGGTTGACCTTCAGTCTTTTACAGCTAATTACTGACAGAAGCAGTTGCAGTCATTTGTACATTGGGGAAAAAAAGTTTTTTGTAAAGAGGACTTAAATAGTGTGAAAACCTGTTTTATATTTGTTTATCCTTTCTTTGTCCTCTGTTGGCTATAATCAGGACATTTTCAGAATAAAGGCCATGTAATATTCAACCTCCAATCTATTCATACAGTTTTAGGCTATTCGTAGCCATTTATGTTCCTCCATATGCCATCTGCTTTAAAAGCTTCTCACTCATTATGTTAATGCTGTTCTTTAGTCACGCTACCAAACATAAGGTAAACATAATGTTATAATGCAACTGCACCCTCAAATCAGACATTGCTTCATTTGAAATAGTTCCTAACAACAATGAAGGCTTTCACCAGATGTGCATTACAGTGCACGCTTTCATGCCACAAAGGTGATCCATAATGTTGGTCACATTCTCTATTGATAGTTTACTTGATGGTGGATGATGGAGATGATGATGTATCGTGGTTGGCATTCACATCTGTTGTGGATGCTATTGGATTGGAGCTCTCTTAACCCCAGATCGTCACTTTGAGGGTTAACCTAAGGATGTTTTTCTAGATCATATAAGAGCAATGCGAGCAACTTAAACACATTCAACACAGCAAAAACTCTGGGAAACAGTTTCAGTTCTGGAAGTAACTCTTTAAATTGGCCCAAGTGTGAAAATAATCCTGATTTTTATGTTTCTGTTCCACTTCAGGTTCCTTACCTCATTTACTAGTATCTGCATTGGTGTGTTTTGTTTCTACTGTGTCCCTTTGCATTAACAACTGAGTAAAAGCAAAGCTATCCAGATAGTATTTTTCTTCCATGTTTAAGACTGAATGTCCATGTTGTGCATTACCCCCAAACTGTTGCTAATGTAATGTTGCTAGTGTAAAGAGCAACAATGTACTGTATGCATATGGCCTGATTGAACAGCTATGAAGAAAAAATTCAGTAAATGTGCTCAGTATGAATCTACAAGCACGCCTACTCTCAAAAACTATGAGCCTCCAGTAGAAAAAGTTAACCGTACCCTTACAGTTAGCCAGGTGAGTACACCATCTGAACAAAGGACAGATAAGGAAGCAATGACAAAAACTGCTTCATAGCTTTATTAACGAATGAGAGATATAAAGATAGGAAAAAAATAGTAGATTAAAGTGAGTGACCAATTTTATGCTTCAACTAGTGGTTTGCAATGCACTCCAAGGAGGTTTAATAGGTTAAGGATAGGTGTGTGTTAAAAATGGTATGTGTATGTGGTTGCTAATTAATTGTACAATATATATGTATAATATTTATAATAATCAGGAAAATTCACCTGTTTTTGCAATTTTTCCTTGTGGGTCAATGTTTTCAACAACACTTTGGGAATACCTGATAAGTATGAACAAGATGCAGCTTCAACAGTCTGTTTTTCGTAAACAGCAAAGCTCTAGAGCTTCACAGGTGGGACAATGATAGCAGTAACCACCACTTAACAGATACAGTATATTAAGCTGATCAGCACAGTCATTCTACATAAGATGATAAAAATATGTCCATTAATCAAAATGTTTTATTGAGACTTTAAAATGTGCAGGAGGAGAAGTGTGATATTACACCACAAAAATCCCCAAAAAGCACCCGTGACTTATCATACCTGACGTTATCATACTTAAATTTAGTACTGTATGAACCTATCAATATTATAACTACTATCCTGAACCTAAAAAAATCTTAAAGGAAATGGAACCTCATTTGAAACTTTTACCAAAGATTTGCACACCGTTTATTTCATAGCCTCAGCTTTAAGTCCTCCTTTCTCTATTATTATAACAAAGATCTTCCATGCCGCATTTTCCCATATTTTACATTCCATCATTGTAATTACATTAGAAATGATATTCATAAAGCGTGGATATATTATGATTATTGTTTAAATGATCCTATGGAAACAAGTTCCGCAGTCTAGAGCGATTTTAAAACTTTATGGTGTTAGCGGACTTATCTGGGCTGTTTTATATTTATGGTTGTTATCAAATACATTGGCTGGTAAGAAACAGTCTATACATAATGCCCAGTTTGGGGTTAGTTGGGACTGTTTCAGAGGGTTACTGTTTGCTTGAAAATTCCTGTGTGGCAGCAAAAGACCAGGTAATAGAACAGTTCAGTACCTGCTTTAAACCCCCATGCTATTTATGTTTGGGGTTCAGTTACTCCCTCTCAACTTTAATAAATCAACAGTATGGGTTTCAGTGGAGAGTTTTAATGTCCCATGCTGCCTTAACCCTATGTACGTTTCCAGCCCAGTATCCCTGAGAATCCCTTATCAGATTCCAAAACATGATACAGTGGTCTGTGATGCTCTGACAAAGGAACTTGCAACTCTGGAAAATTAACACTGCTGCAATAATTTTCCTCCAGGAATGTGCGCTTGCATCTATTTGATTAGCCATCATAGTGCCTGGCCAATGTGGCAAAAGTTGAGCCAGGTTCAATGTTTTTGCAAGATGACCATGCATTCAGCACCAGACCAGCTCCATTCAAATGAATGAGGGCTGCTTTTTCATACAGAGCTAAAGTTAGTCTGAATGCAGCCTAACACAAAAATTAAAAAAAATAGGACATTGTTCTATTTATGACATATATCTATAACTGTTGACCCTTTAACTTTGACGTGCATTTCAGCTAAAAATATCCACTTTCAGGGAAAATGCTATATAAAGGCTTTTCCACCTTCTTAAAAATTGTTTCAGTATCAGCCTCAAACCCAAATCAGCTACACTCCCTAAAGCCCTCCCTTCCGATTTGAAACTGGCCTCAACTTCACACTCCACAATGTCATGTGCCATAATGCCAGCAACCTTTATAAAAACCTGACATTCTGTGCGCGCGCGCGTGTGTGTTGTCAAGCAGCATTTTACAGGCCAGAACATGACAGAACGTGAGGTCAATGTGTAAGTGCGTGCATGTGCGTGTGCATGCATTTGAGAGAGAGAGAGAGAGAGACAGACATCCAACTAAAGCCTGATCTAGACTGTGGTTGGCTGACATCTTTGTTCATTTTGGTATGATAGCAGTAGAAGTCTTTTGAGGATGCATTTGTGTGTGTGTGTGTGTGTGTGTGTGTGTGTGTGTGTCTGTGTGTGTGTGTGTGTGTCTATGGAGAATGTACTTTTTTTTAAAATCAAAAAAACTTGCTAGAAGATAATCCAAATTTCCACTTGAGCATTTGCATAAGTGAATCACTGTATGAAGGACCTGGGTGAATTTTACCTGTAATTACACTTATTCTTTCTTTCTGTGTCCTTTTTTCCTTTTTCCTTAGAACATGTAGAAATAATAGTTAAAAAAAAAAAAAAAAAAAAAAAAACATAAACTAAACTGATGTGAAATTACTGCCTCGGAGCTAAAATAGTGCAAAAGAAAAAAAAAAAATTCAAATTTTCCCTGATTGCCCCATTAGCTCAGTTAAAGGTGTAATTATTGAAACTCCTAATCTTTAATCACCTTTTAATTACCATATCGTGTAGTCATTATAGCAGCTCCTGAAGCGAGGAAGTTAAACTTTCTACTTTGGTGTCTAGGGGTAATTATTTTGCCCCTTAATTCTTGGCTGAGTGCAGATGTTTTCTTAGGTGTAGTGATACACATCTCCTGCACCTCCATTCCATTAACCAGCTCTTTCATTTCACACCATCATTATCTGTCATGTTGACAGATAATGATGCTGGTAATATTGGGCAAATAATCTCCTTCAACATATCTTAGCAATTTATAATATTTAAATTAAAAAGCCAGAGACTTTTAGTTTTGTTTGATTTGTTTTTTTATTTTTCCTTGTTTTTAACAAACATATGTTACTTTTATTTGATGGAAGGCTTAGACAGCGTCATTTGATTCTTCAATATTTATATTAAAATTCAAGAGCACATTGATTTTTTTATAGAATTATATCTGTTTGGAGTTTGGTTGTACGGTTCAATGGAAATATTCGCTGTATTAGCTATTAGGTTATTATTTTAACTAACTTTAATTATTAACTTTTACTGAGCTTACATTGACATTTTGAGGACATAGTTGATGCTGTAATTTTATCAAGTAAATCAAAAAAACAAATAAATTAATAAAAACTCTTTTCACTTTAAATGACATCCAGGGTCTGAGTTCAAGCAACATGGGTTGCTCGTACTTAACAAATCCTTAAAACTAAAAATGCCAACATAAGTTGTTTTTTCAGTGTGTTCCATTAGTTGGATAAGAACACAACAGCTGTCCCATTTTTTTAATTTTAGGAAACTAACGCTTCTTGATTAAAGTTAGAGAAAGATTGTCTTTGCTGTTAGAAGAACCCAAAGGAGAAAAGATGCTCACACTTTATCTTCACCCATCCAGCCCAACATCCCCCCCAACTATGTGTGTGCACATCACATGTGCGGTGTCAGCAGTGTTTAAGCACTACTGAGGAATCCATCCATTCAATCAACACCAAGCAAAAGGGTTAATATATCACTATTTTTTTTTTCTAATTTGATGAACTGAGACGGATTGATCCATGAATTATACAGCATGTAAGATACCATATAGGTACAACCTACAACCCCTGTAGAACTTATTTATTAAAAGTCCAATTCTAGAAACCAGATGTGACAGCAATGTGCACCCTTGTGCTCCAAGGTGTCCCTGTTCTACTTTGTGATGACCCCAGTAACTTCTACAACACCTGCTTCGTAAGTTTTCAATGTAACATCTTAAAGGAGCACACAGACTTGTGAGTAGGTTTGCTTTGTATTTGCTGGTGTCTTACTGAGAGTCAGATAAAAAGATTACTGCCGATTACATACCTGTGAGTTCAGTACAAAGATGGGCATGGGCTGCATACTAACTGTGAAAATTAGTGTATTCCAGCAGGGTGAAGGTACCAGCCTAGCTTCTGTGAAGTAATCTCTAAAACTGAGTTATTAAAGTATAGACATTGCATATTTATGATGAGTCAAGATGTGTACATAAAAATAAAAATAAAAACATTAACAAAGTCTGAGTTTTAAATGTAGATGCATTTGGGGTGCTTCATATTTCACCTGGTAGAGGTTTATCGCATATCAAGGCCGAGTCCTAACCACAGTTGCCAGGGTTTGATATGGAGGGAGCCCTTTGCTACACGCTGTCGCCTCTCTCTCCCCTGCTTTTCATTTCTCTTTACTGTCACTATTGAATAAAGCCGGAATGCCCGAAAAATTAAAACAAGTTGAGATGCATATGGAGATGGTGAAAGGTGCATTTTCCTTCCTTAATATGAGCCAGGCTAGCAGCATCATCCATACTATAAACCAGCCATACATAGAGCTAACTCTATTTGCAGTCCGTGTCACTGGGATACACTGCCATATTTAACAGTGCTAAGCTTGCTTGCCATGCTGCAGTTGTATATTCTGCACAAGAAATAGAACATCTCTCTCCATCGCATGCACTAGTTAGTGCAAGCCAGTGAGGACAGCAAACGAAATTGAATGTGAGGAAGACAATACTTAATTTCTTTCATGTTCTAACTGGGCAAAGATCAACTGGTCAAAAAATTTTATAGGCCTACAAACTTTGATAAAACTGCTAAATGTAGGTGTGTGTGTGTGTAGTGAAAACCTAATGGGCAAGGCTGGAATGCAGTGTAGGTGGGGGCAGATGACACCGTGACATGTGATCATGCCTATCAACATTTTGCTGTTGTAATGTTGTTTTTGTCTGGTTTTATACAAGCTTCGGCCAGTGATGAGGCCTGGCCACAAGTATCTGTTGGGGTGCTGACCGTCATCGATCAATCGATCAAGATGTGCCTTGCTCTCCTAATCATCTCCACCTTAACCCAGTATTTACTGCCACCATTGTTGAGGGAGGTATTGTAATGGAAGATCTCCAGAACCTATCTCAAGCACTCTGCCTACTTTTTGGGCTGTCATATGTTTTACACTTGGACTGGAAAATTCATTCAAAGAGTGATACTTGGCTTGGTACAGAACAAATGCTCACCAAACCTACAAACTCTTAATAATCGTATAAGTTTGGCATTAGGTCTCATTTGTTTATACCAGTGAATTCCGTTGCTTATTGTTATGTAACTTACTTAAGGCACAATGTTCATTCATGCGTGTGTGAGATCCATTGAGTCTTTCATATTGTTATGCTTAATGTATGATGCCACTTTGCACTCAGCCCGTTCGTTCTATAGCAAGTTTGTTCTATAAACTGTGTGTTATTGTTATTACATAATTACATGTTGTTTCAGGATTATATGTTATAATGTTATAATTATAATTTTATTCATTTTTATAAAGTCCAACTGATACATCAGCTGGCAAGTATTACTGGTAGATTATTGTACCATCACCTATTTTGGTACTGGCATATATGTAGATAGATTTATAGGCAAAAAAAAAGACGGTCCAGCAGACTCCAGCATTCATAATAATCCTTTAGCAGTGAGTTGGCGGAGCATTGTAACATGGCTGAGCATTTAGTGTTATTGTTTCACTGTAAAATATAAAACCTCAAGTCCATGTCTATTTGATTACCAAATTGTGCGTTTTACTAAATGTTTTTATACTAACCAAAAAAAAATATCATGCCAAGTTTGTTGTGCAGACAAACCCTGTTTTCAGCCCTTTGTGCCTCTTCTCCAAAGTTTGTTCTTAGAAACTGCACCAAATGTAAGCTCTTATACTGCTACCTTAACTGTTTCAACGAAGTATCCCAAAAATAAGAGACTAATCAATTTTTACTTTGCTCAAAAATAGTTTTTATGTGGGAAGTTCAGTGGTTAAAACTGTATTGTTGGTGTGAATCACAATTCCAACATCAGTTTATTAAAAAAGAAAAACTGAAATATCACATTGACATAAGTATCCAGACCCTTTGCTATGACACGTATGGGACAAATTTAGCTCAGGCGCCATCCATTTCTCTTGATCATCTTTGAGATGTTTGTACAACTTGATTGGAGTCCACCTGTGGTAAATTCAATTGATTGGACATGATTTGGAAAGGCACACACCTGTCTATATAAGGTCTCACATCTGACAATGCATATCAGAGCAAAAAAAAACAAGTAATGAATTCCACTGAACTGCCTGCAGAGCTCAGCGACAGGATTGGGTCATGGCACAGATCTGAGGAACAAAACATTTCTGCTGCATTGAAAGTTCACAAGAGCACAATGGAAGAAGTTTGGGACAAACAGGGCCCTTCCTAGAACTGGCTGCCACGCCAAACTGAGCATTTGGAGGAGAAGGGCCTTCGTAACAGCCCAATGGTAACTGTGAGCTCCAGAGATCATGTGTGGAGGTGGGAGAAACTTTCATAAGGACTAATAAGTTCTAATGCCATTATTCACATGGGTAAACTGACCAATAGAGTTGGGCAATATGATGATATATATAGTATCGTCCCATACAGTTTATACCCTAAGAGCTATCGCTTTTCATGCTGATTGAAAAGGCATCGAGGGTAATGTAGCTAATCAATATGATAAAATATCTTGACGTTTCAGGATTAATCTGCTGGATTTGCAAAACAGACACTCCTGTCTGATTATTTTATTTATTTATATGAGACAGTGGCAATGCAGATGACACTCAAACTTAATTTTAATTATGCCACTACATCATTCAAATATGTATATGCTCATTGATTTTTACAATATAGATATTAGCTGAACATTTAAGTGATCAAACAGGCTCTGACTGCTTGTCCAATAGCAGTAGCACTCTTTACTTCACTCTACTGTACTCTAAAGCACTGGCCTTGAAGTGGGATCATAGTTTGCCACCTACTCAATGTGTCTCTGCTCTTTAAGCTGGTTTTGTTTAGTTTTTGTTATTGTATTGTGCTTGTTTGTTTGTTTGTTTTTCCATTTGCATTGATGATAATTTCATCAAATACATGGAACTGTCTAGTTTCAAAGCAGGATAAAAGAGAGAAGTGGGTACAATTTAAATCAAATGCACATTTGTTTACAATTCCATAATTACCTTCTGCCTTTTCTAGTTGAAATATTTATTTAAATTACCCATAAACTTAAAACCTATCTTGTGGTAATTAGTGGAACATGGTCAAGACTCTGATGGCTTACTTTAATATTGTTACATTTCATTTGGTTTTCGCTATTAAGAAAAGAAAAACAGTCCTGTTTCTGGAGCTGCGTTTCTCAACCTAAACATGGATGTACAGTAAATGAATCATCTTCTATGTGTATATTTCTGCATTGCAGGTATTTACTGACAAATATCATATTTTGAAAGCATAGGGGTATTTTCATTCTCTATGCCTCTACATATTCAAATCCATCATAGTGATTACTTCCTCTGAAGTTTAATTGTGGTCAGTTTAAAATAGACTGGTCCAACCCTGCAGTAGTTTTGGCAACCATTTTAAAAATGGCCACCAGGGAGACATTATGCTAATTCTCTGATAGTATTATTGCTAAAAGCACTTATAATTAGCACGTGTATGCCAAAATATCTGTCTTTGAATAATTAGCAAATGTGTGTGCCAAATTCCGCTCTCCCCTAAAAGAAGGTACATCATTGTGCGAACTGGTTGGTTCTGTTAAAGGCATTACAAAAAAGGGAATTTTTTAACCCACATTGACTAATTCTCAGCTTGTTCTAATTTTTAGAGACTTGACACAGACACGAGTCAAAGATTTTGTTTTTGGCACTAAATGATTTAAGTTTGTGGCCTAAAGTTTGAGGGGTACAGTATTTTTTTCAAAACTGAAAAAAACAGAAATTAAAACTATGCATTGTAAATTAAGGGGATGATTATGAAAGCTTGGATCTGCAAATGTCTTCAAGTTCAAACCCGTTTCTGAAGGTGTGTTAAAATCAATAAAATCAAAAGGTACATTAACTCAATTAAAGTAAAAGCGACATCATCCAAACTGGCACTATGTTTATTTTTTTTTTTACTATGACAGCAGTAAATCTGGCTCCCTCCAGGCTCACTACTGCTGCCACATTAGCATTACATTTGCATTCGATTAGTGCTCCAAAAAAGTCAACACATTGAATCTGCAGCTGTCCTGCCATCATCTAGAACCAATATTGATACAGTAAGACTGCTGCTTTAAAAAAACATAGTGTTGACAGGAGTGTGCTGAAAACAGGGGTGCACACAGACAGACACATGGTAGACCTACATATGCAATTAAACATTTCCCAAGTTTGGAGTAGCATCACAGCTGAATCAGGAGAATGAAAACTTTAGCTGACACTGACAGAATCGGATAAAGGAAGGACAGGTTGACAAGAATGTAAAAGACAAAGTACAAAAATGAAAAAGACAACTAAGGTCGAAGAGGCTAAGAAAATCCTGAAAGGGGAATGAGAAATATTTGTTTATGGCTTAGTTTCAACCTCTAGGCATCCTGACAGGTCTGTTCCATATGACAGACAAAGAGAAACAAAAAGAGAGATGGGTAATGAAGAAGGCTAACCAACAGAAACGTTATGCCTCAATCAATGACTTACTTTTTACAGCAAGAGCTGCAGGGAAAAGGCAAAAAGGACTAATGCACTCTTGTGGGAAGTTTTAACGTCTCCAGTTTCTTTTTCACAATGGCAAAGACAAGAGAGCTGTCTGGAAGCATGAGGCAAAGATCTTGAAATCCCTGTTTCCCCAGTCCATAATGTTATGAAGAAGTTTCATAGTCATAAAACTGTTAAGACGCTTCCAGGACATGGTGCTAAGAAGAAACTCAATGAGAGAAGTCTGCGAAGGTTGATTGTGGAAAAAACACCATGCAAGACATCTAAAGCGCTTCACGCTGACCTGGAACAATCTGGAACGGTGGTTTCATGTCATACCATACGCCGCATACTAAACCAAGTAGGGCTCCATGGGCAAAGGCCAAGGAGGACACCACTATTGATGGAAAGGCACAAAAAGACTAATGTTTGCAAACACTTACATAGATAAGCCACCTTTTTTGGATAATTTTTTATGGACAGATGAAACCATAGTAGAGGTCTTTGGGAATGCAGTGCATCAGTTTATTCATAGGTGACAAAATGAAGCCGAAAAGGAAATTGCTTACAGTAAAACATGGTGGAGGTTCTGTCAGGATGTGGGGTTGCTTTGCTGGGTCTGGTACTGAAGGCATTGGATGTATCAAAGGAATGATGAAATCAGAAGACTACATTAGAGTTACCTTATGTCAGAAAACTAGATTTGAGGCGACGGTTATGGGTCTTTCAGCAGGACAACAACCCAAAGCACACATCCAGCAGCACAAAAAAAAGGGTTGGTTGTAAGGGAAAAGATGGACTTTAAATGGATTTTAAACTTGCAAACCTGCAAAATTAAAAGAGCTTGAATGCACAGCAATTAAAGAGTGGCAGAAACTACCAGCAGATAGGAGCTTCTAGATGACTACAAGAAATGTTTAGAGGCTGTCATTGTTGCCAAAGGTTCTGCAACTAAATATTACTAGAGGGTGCAAATAATTGTGTCTGGTTTACATTTTGTGCTTGTATTATTTCACTATTATGCAAGTTTTTTTTAATTTTATCCAGTAACCTTGGACATTTTCTTAAAATATATTGATTATACAAATTCGTTAATTTGCAATTATTTCTGAAGATATTCTAAATTCTGTACTCAAATTTCAGGGGTGCCAATAATTTCAACCAGGCATGTACAGTTAGGTGCATAAGTATTTGGACAGTGACACAATTTTTGTAATTTTGCCAGTGTACACCACCACAATGGATTTGAAAAGAATCCGTAAATATGTGATTGAAGTGTAGAATTTCAGCTTTATCTCAAGGGGTTTAACAAAAACATTGCATTAACAGTTTTGGAATTACAACCATTTTTATACATAGTCCCTAACTTTTAGAGTCTCAAAAGTAATCGGACAATTGACTGACAATCAATGTCATGGCCCAGTGTGGCCTGTTACCTCGTTATTTCATGAAAAATTAAGCAGTTAAAAAGTCTGGAGTTGATTCCAGGTGTTGAATTTGTTTTTGGTACCTGATTATGGGAATTTGCGTTGATGCGGGTAAATGAGGCCATCATTAGGCTGAAAAAATGAAAGACAGCTAAATGGCAGAAACTTTGAGTAGCCATATCAACAATTTGGTACTCTCTCAACTAAAGTGGATGATTGCAAAATTCTCTCCTCGCTGAAGAAAAACCCTTCACAACATCTAGCCAGGTCAAGTACACTCTCAAGGAGGTAGGGGTATCATTGTTAAAGTCTACAATCAAGAAATGCCTTCATGAATGTAAATACAGAGGGTTTATCACAAGGTACAAACCACTGGTAACACTCAAGGACAGAAAGGCAAGATACAAATTTGCCAGGAAACATCTACAAAATGCCTGCCCAGTTCTGGAACAGGATTCATTGGACAGATGAAACCAATATTAACTTGTACCAGAATGATAGGAAGAAAAGAGTATGGAGAAGGAAATTAATGGCTCATGATCCAAAGCATTCCACATCATCTGTCAAACATGGTGGAGGCAATTTTATGGCACTGGCATGTATGGCTGCCAATGGAACTGGGTCACTGGTGTTTATTGGGGATGGGACTGCTGATAGAAGTAGCAGGATGAATTCAGAAGTGTACAGGCCTATACTATCTACTCAGATTCAGCCAAATGCTGTAAAACTGATAGGACGGTGCCTCACAGTACAGATAGATGATGACCGAAAACATACTGCAAAAACAACCCAAGAGCTTCTCAAGGCAAAGAAATGAAATATTCTTCAATGGTCAAGTCAGTCACCTGACTTAAACCCAAATGAACATGCTTTTCACTTACTGAAGACAAAACTGAGGGCAGAAAGACCCACAAACAAGCAGCAACTGAAGGAAGCTGTAGTGAAGGCCTGGTAAAACATCTCAAGGGAGGAAACTCAGCATTTGGTGATGTCCACAGGTTCCAGACTTCAGGCAGTCATTGACTGCAAAGGATTTTCATCCAAGTATTAAAAATATTCCTTACATTTATAATAATGTTGGTTTGTACAATTACTTTTGAGCCTGGCTGTAGTTCCTAAACGGTTAATGCAATATTTTTGTTAAGCCCCTTGAATCAAAGCTGCAAGTCTACATTTAAATCACATCTTGATTCATTTGTTTCAAATCAATCGCGGTGGAGTAGAGAGGCAAAAATTGTGTCACTGTCCAAATACTATGCACTGAAGTACAATCATGCTGAAAATAGCCATAAAGGGATGCACATGGTCAGCAACAACACTCAGACAGGCTATGGCATTTAAACCATGATTGATCGGTATTAAGGGGACCAAAGTGTGCAAAGAAAACATTCCCAACACCATTACACCACCAGCAGCAGCCTGGACTGTTGACACAAGGCAGGTTGGGTCCATGGATTCATGTTGTTGATGCCAAATTCTGACACTACCCTCTGCATGCCTCAGCAGACATCCAGCTCCATCAGACCAGGCTATGTTTTTCCAGTCTTCAACTGTCCACTTTTGGTGAGTGTGTGCCCAAAGCATTCTGAAATGCTTTTCTGCCCAACACGGTTGTAAAGAGTGGTTTTCTGAGTGACCGTAACCTTTCTGTCACCTCCCACCACTCTGGCCATTCTCCTCTGATCTCTTTAATTGCGGACAGAAACACAGTGTTTCTGTCTGCAGAATTCAATGGATGTTTTGTGTTTTTGCACCATTCTGAGCAAACTCTAGAGACTATGGTTTGTGAAAATCCCAGGAGATCAGCAGTTACTTAGTAGAGTGACGTTAATTTTGGTAAGATGACAGATCTAAGAAGAAGTAAGTGACTAACTGTGAAGCATGTAGATCTCTGAGCTCCCTTTCAGCTCAAAAGCTTTATAGTTTTAGCGCTTAGCCCATTTTCCATTTTATCTCAAGAGCTTTGAACATGTTAGAGAAGTGTGGTGATGGACTGAAGCAGAGGTGCTGCTTATTTCCTCATATCATCTCTACACTGACTTATAGAATATTTTATCTGTCTCAATGAATTAGTCAGTGACTGAAGAACTACTTACATGAATGAATCAGATTTTTATGCCGTACATCCCTGGCTTACTGGGTATGTATTGCCGGAAGGGGCATTTTCCTCGGAAAGGGACAAGACGTTCATCCTCTGTCACCTCTGGCCCCGGTTTGAACATCAGTGGAAGGAGCTGCGGCCATCTCTGCCAGACAGCCCTGATGGGGGCAAGCTTGTCAGATTTTGCTCTGGTATCTCTGTTTTCAAATCTGAGGACTCTTTATCAGTGGCCTCATTGCAGGATCTTTACACTCCAGCAAGAAGAACATCAATATAAGCATCCAGGTATTCCTCATCAATGTTTTTCCACATGTTGCCATGGACTTTTTTTCCTTCAAGGTTTGTCATAGAAATGATGACTCATTTTAGTGAAAATGGCATAAATAGCTCAAAACATGCTATGCTGCTCTGTGTCTTCTCCCTCATTTTCACCAAAAATATTATCCAGAACTTGGCTCACTGTAAATCTTCTTCTCACTCTGCGAGTCAAATGACCACTCAAATGGGTGATTTGACTCACATGTCTGAACATGCCGTCTTTGTTTGTTTGGCTGGCTTTCAGTGTGTTGGCTGACAGCGCACTTATGATTTCAGTTTGGCTGTAATTATTGCTGTATAATGTTATTTTTATAACTGGGTCGAAACCGACCCTATCAACACAAAGGTCATAATTTCAACCAGAGCATTTTATAATTCAGTGAAAATAATTTTTTTTGTTATATTTTGTTGAAATAGAGGTTCCTGGGAAGTCAAAAAGCCTTGATGCAATAAACAAATTTAAAACCTAAAAACGGGTCAGTGCCGACCCTAACACAAGAGGAAGGTAAAAAATGCGTCAAATGACTATGTGTTATGTAAATATCTTGCTCAGAGTGATGACCGACACTCACCTCAGCTCCATGTTTGGGTTACAACTCATAACTGTATGATTTTGGTTCACTCTCACTGCTCTTAGTTTTTTTGCTCCAAGATGGTGAGAGCAGTGAGGTCATAATATGTCAATGTTGGTTTTGCATTGTGTTCGGCCAAAAATGTATCATTAATTATCCTGTAATTGTCACTTGTGGTGACAATGGCCACTGTTCAGCAAATGTTACACAGGCTTTAAAATTACCATCAACATTGTAGCGCAAAAAAAGGTGCTCAGATGTTACTGAGCAATTTGTATGCTTTGAGTGATGAAATTTCTTTTCTTTTTCTTTTAAATAATCTAAAAATTTCCAAACAAAAATTGTATGAACCATGAAACAAACTTTAAAAAAAATATGCGGAATAAGCAGTCAGATTAAATATTTAGAATAATACACTACATCTTTTCTTTTCTTGAAGTATGAATTAAAATGTTATACCACCCATAAATTTTGAAAAAAGAGCAGGTTGTACTGGCTGTGCCATCAGACCATACACTCAGTCCCACCCCACAAAATCACGAAGCCAAAATCCAGAGGAGGAATAAGACATCAGGGAAAAAATTTGCCTACAGCTGGAGCTCATCCACCATCAAACCTGATGTCCATCGCAGCTCATTAGGAGAGGCAGCCTCAATCACAGAGGTAGGTCAGTGATTGAGTGAGTCAGTGAGCACATCTGTATCCATGCTAATATGTTCATCTCACCATAATTAAAGCAATGCTCCTACTACTGACATTGTCATTTGAAGGTCTTTAAAGTAGTACATAGTCAGATATTGGCTACTGGCTACTGCTGCATGTATACAGCTGTGTAAGCGGTTTTGGCTCAGATGGTAGAGTGGGTTGTCCACTGGTCGCAGGGTTGGCAGTTTGATCCCCAACTCCTCATGTCCATGTTCTGAAGTGTCCTTGGGCAAGACACTGAACCAACCCTAAGTTGCCTCATTTGTAAGTCACATAGGATAAAAGTGTCAATGAGTAAATGTAAATGTAGACAAAGAGAGCACAGAGATCTATAACACCTAATACTGTCAGAAAATAATTTGAAAGCAAGCTCCAGGTAACTTGGTTTCTTCATAATCAATCAATACAGTTCTTGAACTTCTCAGCAATTCCATATATTCATTTAGTTCATATTCAGTCCCCGTTATTTCTACTTGTCGCTACCATTACTTTCAGTGAGTCACTAAGACTGTCTATTACAAGAACTTTTTCTTGTCACAACAGGATTTCTCATATATTTTCTTTAAATCTCAATTATTTGTGTTAAAGCAATAAAAGTAATAGGTTTTGTAGTGGGGAAGTGAAACATCATAAAAGGATTCAGTACTTTTCTAAACATCACAAAAAACAGTTGTGTGATTTTAATCTTTTTATTCTATTCAAGGCATTGAATGTCTTTTGAAGTAAAACAAAAAATAATGTAAGACATTCTTTTTTGTTTTACTTCACTTGTCCAAGGTTAAGTGGAACAGTGGTTAGCACTGCCGCTTCACAGCAAGAAAGTTCTGGGTTCAAACCCTAGTAATTGGCGACTCTTGTTATGAATGGGAGCGTGACTGGTTGTTTCTCTCTGTCGGCCCTGTGATAGACTGGCAACCTGTTCAGGGTGTACCCTGTCTATCGCTCAGCTGGGAGTGTGATAGTTAATGGATGGATGGATGTCCAAGGCACTACAGAGCAAACATTAAGAGCTACAGTGTAAACAACAATACTGTTATTCTTAACAGCTTAAACCACCTATGTCAACGTTCAGCAGCAAAGCAGGAAGTAGTGTAATGTTGGTTCATTGTGCGGTGGTTGTGCTTACAAGGTGTGTGGCTTCCGAACCAGGGACTGTTGGCTCACATCCTGTCTTGGAATTGCTGTGATCAGTAGATTTACTCATTTAGTCTTTTAGTCAGAATTGTTAAATAAGCACTTGTAGGTTCAGGGTTAGGGTTACCTCCTGAGAGGAACTTTTATTTTGAATTAAATCAATCTAATATCAGAAGTCGTGACTTCTCGATTCAATGGATCTCCGATTTCTACTTCAAAGGAACACGCAGTACTGACTAGCTTAAATAAGGAAAATAAAGGAAAATAAAAAATAAAAACAAAAGAACAAGATTAATCAATAGCTGATAAGGGAGTAATGTGATAAAATGGGCAATGGTGGGAGATGATATGTTTAGGCTGTGTTTTGTATGACTGCTACAAATAGATCCGGAGATGTTTATGAACACATGACATTTAAGGATTAAAAGATATTATTTTTGACACCAACCCAATCATGAGCAGAGAAATAAAAGATGGCTTTGCCTAATTCAGTTGACGGTCTAGAGACTCAACTGGAACCCAAAGCAGTTGGTGTTTGTGGTTGGTAACCTTTACGGCGAACCCTGGGTGGATCCTCTAGGAGGTGTCGTGTGTTACATAAGCAACAAGTTCTACCAATGTCTCTCGGTTGTTTCAGTTTTTGGAAGTCTGCTAGACTTCTCTCCTTTGCCACCACTGTTAATTTCTCAGTAGGCTGTGGGGCAGGCGTGCAGCCCGCCCATGTCTCTGACAGGTTTGATGGTGGAATAAAATCAATGATTCTTTTTATTGTACCTAACTTTCATTGGATAACTTTAAAAGGGACTGTAGTTGGCCAAACAACACAAAACCTTCAAAAATCTTGAAAACAAAGCCGTAGTAATAAATTAAAAGTTATAAAAATATTCTAAGGCACTTTCTACTCTTCTGATTTAATTTGTTGATGACTTGGCCATTAAAATATAGGAGCTACAAGTCGCACGTATTGACAAAACTTACTCAGAAGAGATGTGGCAAAAAAAGGAAAAAAGACACGACGACAAAAACTAAAGAAGAGTAGTGCATATAGGAAATTAAGTGCAAAATGGCAAAAAGCCCAAAGCAGTAAAACAGTGCAAATGGCAAGAAGCACAAATGGCAAAAAGCAAGGTGCAAAGAAATCCGGCAGTTCTTAGTCCTGCGGGCCTGGTGTGCGTCTTAATATTACCTGGGTTACAGAATAGTTGGACAAATATTTTTATATTATTTCAGACGTGTCATTAAGTAGCAATCTGCTGTTGCTATTCTAGGAATGTCACCTGAAAGAGGGAGAGAGAAGAAGGGAGGAAGATTGGAGTGATAATGTGCGTGAGTCCAGTGGGTCCATAGTTCTGAAGAACAGCTCACACCTTAATGATAATTAGTTTTTCTTTTTCTTCATGTTGTCTCCTTTGAGGAAAGTAACAGTCAATATTAATCAAAGATGAGTTCCACTGTGGTGGGGTGAACTCAGTTCCAATCATGCTAACATGCTAATGTAAAACTTTATGCTTGGAATGAAAATAACAAACTTTGTGGGTGACTTTTAGAGTTTTTATGATCTCATATTAGTTCTTACAGTATATGTCACATTTAAATATCAGATAAATACACTCTTGCAGTCTTTCGATGGAGTTGTGCCCTAGCTATCTTCAAATTTGACTCCTATAAACAAGAGCACATGTTTAGGTTGCTTGTTACACTAACTGAGGAGGATGGCACACAAATGCTTATCTGCTGCTGAAGCCTAGATCTTGGACATGAGCGATGAAGAGAGGCCCGCAATGACATTCCAGACTGATGAACCACTACCTTTAACAGTGGGGACACAGAGGGGCACTATTAACAGTTTGTGGACACCTACTTCATCAATATTCATTGAGTATGCCACTGACTTTCAAATAATAGTGTCATTCCGAAGTTCTAACACTTTAGTAGTAGCAGTCAAATCAGATGAAATTTCTGAATGATTTCATCATCTATGTGTGGCCAACACCTATGTTTACAAGGTTCAGAGATAAAAACAATTGGTTAGAAATGTTTATAATGTGTTTTTACAATATCTCAGCAGCTGTGAAAATAGGTTTTTTTTTTTACAGTTGATTTAAACCAAAAATAGATTGACATTCTTACAGCTCTCAGATTAGATTAGTTTGTGCTGAATATAAGCATATGTGTACTTTGGGACCAATGTTTTTTTAGATAGGTGAAACACATAAAAATGTCATGGCATGGATGAGGGGCTAGACAGCTTTTTACAGGCGGTTTGAATTGGCTGTTTTTTTTAATAGAATCCACTCTTCCGTCTACTCGTGAAATGTTCCCCTTGCCACTAGCTGCAACACAAGCTCAAAGCATGATCGATCCACCCCCATGCTTAACAGTTGGAGAGGTGTTCTTTTCGAGAATTTCACATGCCTTTTCTCACTGTGGCCAAAAGTTCTATTTTAACTTCATCAGTCCACAAGACTTGTTTCCAAAATGCATCAGGCTTGTTTAGATGTACCTTTGCAAACTTCTGATGCTGGATTTTGTGATGAGGACGCAGGAAAGGTCTTCTTCTGATGACGCGTCCATGAAGGTCATATTTGTGCAGACATTGCTGAAAAGAAGAACAGTGTACCACCACGCCAGAGTCTACTAAATCTTCCAGAGGGTCTTTTGCAGAAAAACAGGGGTTTTGATTTGCCTTTCTAGCAATCCTATGAGCGGTTCTCTTGGACAGTTTTCTTGGTCTTCCAGACCTCAACTTAACCACCACCATTCCTGTTAACTGCCATTTCTTAATTACATTACAAACTGAGGAAATGGCAGTCTGAAAATGCTTTGCTATCCTCTTATAGCCTTCTCAGCTGCTTAGAGGAGCCCATGGCTGCTGATTGTTGGGACAAGGTATGAGGCTTCAGAGTAACAAAGTTTTGGAATTTGCATCACCTGGCCTTTCCTAACGATGACCGTGAATGAACCATAACCCTAACAAGCTAGTTAAGGTCTGAGACCATGGTAAAAGTTATGAGAGCTCAAATCTCCTGGGATGCCCAAACTTTTGTATGCTGCTCTTTTCCATTTTTCACTCTAAATGTGTACAAAACAAAAATTTTGCTAAAAAATTGCTGAAAATGTTGAAAAGAATGTTTATCTTATTGCCTTTTTGGAAATCAGTTAATCTTCTATTATTCGCTTAAGTATTCACGGTAAAAGCCATTTTGACAAGGGATGCCCAAACATTTTCATGGCACTGTATAAATGTAATATATACGTGTATGTATATATAATATACATATATAAATATATATATATATATATATATATATATATATATATATATATATATACAGGTACTATATGCTTTAAAGAGTGGTTATCTGAGTTACTGTAGACCAAACTTACTTAACTAAACTATTCCCATACACCTCTCCTCAAAAAGGCATCCCTGTCCACAGAGCTGCCATTCACTGAAAGTTTTTTTTGTGCATGAAAATCCCAGGACATCAGAAGTTCTCGAAATGCTCAAACCAGCCATCTGGCACCAACAATTATGCCACAGTCAAAGTCACTGACGTCACATTTTTTACCCATTCTGATTTGACTAAATAACCAGGTATGCAGGTGTTCCTAATAATGTGCCCTTCACAAAGATGGCACAATAATGCTGCATGATGTAAATTGACTTGGAAATATCTAGAAGAGCATTAACTTTGTCACAGTAACCAACCGCAAAGCCTTAAGAATGGCAGCCATACAGATCCGACAGCTCAGGACCCCTACCCTGAGGGACCTCTTTCTTCCAGTTGCCAACCTCTTCAGATGCCCGAGATTACCATCCTCAGAGGCCAGCTCCTTCAGCAAACCCCAGAGTCCCCTGGACCCACCCAAAAGTTAAGCACCAAATGTTTACCCCATCCACAAGATAAAAGTAAGTCAAATATTTACTGTCCTTTTGGTTTCCACCAACTCCTGAGAAAATACAGTATCTGGCTAGGGACCAGATAGTCACTAACTTTGTCTGCTCTGTGGGTAGTTGTCTTTGGGTTGCTGATAAGAGTAGCTCAGATTGAACCATACAGTAAAAGTATGACTGAATAGTTGGCCAAACACTTCAAGTGACTCCTTTCATGTTCTCTGTTCGACTGCCAGTACACCTTCTATAATCCCTCTATAATTGCAAATCAATCAGGGCCTTTCAGGAAGATTCCAATACACACCACTTGTGTGACTAAAGGGCACCATGGCAGAGTAGTGGGACAGAATTTATGCCCAAAAGAGCCTGGGATCACAGGCTAAGAGGAAACAGACATGGGAAATAGACATTGTTCAAGCCACTGCTGACCAGTGACTGACCTCAAAGGCCCAGCCCAAACTCTAAAAGATACAAAGGGGTTGATTACTATAGAATCTAAAATAAAGAAATCTGGTAACACTGGCGGGCAACAGATTTAATAAAATAGACCCATAATCATGAGCTGCGTGTGATTCACACACCCACTCGCTCACCACATCCTTTCTCTTGGCGAAAAAGACTTTAAACCAATTTTGGAACAAATCACTGATTCTCTAGACTGCTAACTTTGATACGTATCTGATCATATGTAGTATCCAATTATCCCCCTGTTAATGTGTTAATGTATAAGCATGTACAATTTGCTAACTTGCTCCAACAGATAAAAAATATCCTCCAGAAGACCCTCACCCTCAACTGTCCACTCAGCCCCCAAAACCTGTCGACAGGCTGATCCTCTCCTTCAGCACTGATGCAGCCTTACTCTCTGCTGTACCTCCGTGCTGACCTAACTATCTCCACTTCATGAGTACGCAAGTACCACTTTCCTTCACTACTGCTAAGCCGGTGCCAGAATCAAAATTGGGTTGATCCAAAATTTTCCAATTATTGCTGCTCTTACCAGCTCCTCTCAGGTGATGGTCAGTGGGCTTAGTGTATTGTTGTTGTTGTTGTTTTATTTGTTGTTGTATAGTGTATTTGTCTAGTTTGTAGTAGGTAGGAATAAACGTGTACTTGAGTTAGGTTTACCTCTTTTTTTATGTGGCTCATATCCCAAATACGTATAGAGTCTTTGCTAAACTTGCTTGGTTATTGTTATTTCCCCTCCAAAATGTAATAGTTTCTGGTTAAGAAACTCTTCTTGGCAGGCCAAAAAGGGCAATGTTTTCTTAGCGTTATTAAGCCTGAGTCTCTAACGCCATTTTGGTGGACGAATGGTTAAACTAGGTATGTGTAACAATCCTGATTAATATTCCCCAAATCATAATTGAGCTAATTCCCCACACTATTACACCATCAGACTGGTAACTGCTTATGCCTAGTCAGATGATGATGAACCCATTCACATTTTGTCACTTCATGCGTCTTGGGCGGATCGCATAGCTACCAAACCTCAAAAAAGCTAATTGTAAATGTATCCAAGAAGCATTCAAGACAGATTGAAATTGCTCAAACTGTCTGTGGAGGTGAAGCGTGTATCTGAACCTTGATCATTTCAATTAGTGAATGTTCTGTGTGAGCAGAGCACTGATCTGTAGGTGTGAGTGAGCAGCGTAAATGAGAGCTCGTGAAAAATATAAAACTTGTCTCACTCATAGTTCATAAATACAATTCATCCATATGTTTATGTTAACTTATGGGTAGATGTTTAGCTATCGCTAGCTAAACTATTTTTTTTTTTTGGTAACTAAACTGCTAAAGTGCATACATTATTCTTCTTGTATATTTGGCAGTTACCAAATAGTTTCTTGTGCATTACCCACTCCTTGGATGGAGGTGGGGCAGCCCTAATTTTAAATGAAGCCCAGATAAACAAAGACAAGAGTTTAACCAGATTTGTGATCTGGCCAACAGAGCTTGCATAGTGTGTTTTAGAATATGTATATAGCCATTCTTTGCATACATATGGTTTCATGATTTTTTTATTTTATATATCATATGTTCAAGGCTGTATGTTTTGTGTTTTTAAGCCGGCTGCAGGAAAAAAAATCCTGTCCAACATGTTGGTCACAAAGTAAGATACGTCAGCAACTACTGGCCAGGTTTCCATGCAATTAACTCTTGGTACCCATGGTCCCAAGGGGATGAATCCTGATGTTTTTCAGCTAGTGCCACCATTAGCCCAATGATTCCACATGAACACAAAATATCAAAATGTAAGGGGCCATTTGCCATTGAATTTGCTGAGGACATTCATGCTCTGCAGAGGAATAATGCCTTATGTTATTAATACCCCATGACTTTAGTGCCCAGTTTCGGACAAACTTTACATTTTAGCACTACTACTACAACTAAGAAGAGCAAGATTTTCAATATGTTGTTCAGCTCAGCTCAGTTCCTTCACTTGTTTAATGAACAGGGTAAGGATAATTAAAGAAGTTTCATTTCTCAGACATAACTACCTTGGATTAGTTTAAGAGCATTTTTTTAAGTGTAAGGCTGCCTAGCTCTGCACTGAGTACCTCTGAGGTCTAATCAAAAGTCAGTGAGGCTATTTAAGCTTACTGCCTCTATATACTCTTGTCTTTAGTCACACATCAAAAACACACATCAGATTGAATCATTTACCAGGCAACATGGACATCATAAATGTGAATAGAAAATTTCTTGTCTTTTTTAAAGCTTATCATTTCAACAGTGCATGGTTGTCAAAAAAATTAGGTTTTTGAATGGATTCATTGTACGTATTTTTTTCTGTTTACGTGATAGAAGGATGCTTGAACTGTTTGGCTTTGTAAATTACTATGTTCATGGTGTGCAGTGCTTGCTAAGTCCAGACCTGTTTAAACAGACAGGGATATTAGATTAGACACAAAAAAATGTGTAATACAACATCAGCCTGAATTTAGAGGCATTATTCATTTCCTCTTAGCAAATATCCCATAATATGCATATAGACACTAAGGCTCTCAATTTTGTCCAACACACACACACACACACACGCACACACAAAACTACATAATAGCACTGCTTTAGGTAAGGTTGTCCACACACACACAAACACACACACACACAAACTCACACACTAAGAGAATATCATAAAATGCATCCCTAATCAGGTCTATTATCTTTGGTAGAGCTTTCATAAATGCCAACGTTGCCTACTAAGAAATTCTGTTTATATACAGTAATACTATATGAAATTCCCAAATACATTCAGCAGAAAGCATACGGTAATTACAGCCAAGATTATTATCACTAGTAAAGTTTTTTCCTACCCAGAAGGTTCCTGACGTCACAGAAGAAGTAGGTAGGTGATCAGGGTAGATGGTTCACTGTAGTTCATGTCCTGCATTGGGTTAGATTTAGGCTACAAAATGACTTTGGTTGAGGTTAAGGAAAGATAATGTCTTTAGCTGAATTTTGAAAGTGAACATGTCCTGCCCAGGGGCCCCTGGGGTGAAAATGTGAGCCCCTATTTACACTCTGTTTCTCCTGGTGTCTGTGCATTATGTATATATTAGTAAGTAACTGGTCGTTAGTTTGTGGATTTTCATGAAATCAAGGCCTTTTTTTCATACCATTTATGGTCTGTGTTTTTTCTGCAATAGCTATTCAATGTATGTACATTCTGCAATTATCTCTCTATATAGTACTTTTCCTGGTAGTGAGAGAATGAACTAACACTGGACTCAGATTGCCTACTTAGGCACGAGGAATTCACAGGAAAACAATGTAGCATGTAGTCCAGTGTAATTTGCCACCCTTGGTATCAGCCTCACTGGTTACCGTTTACACTCCTACAGCCATATCAAAGCTGTATTAAGTTACTGCTAATGCAAACAGAACATCTCGCAGCTGCTGATTCACATTAAAAGCTCTCAAATGGGATATTGTGAATCAGCCACAGGGAATGCAATGCATTTTTCCTCACATCTAGTGCTGACAACAATCATTCACTGAAAATGCGTCAACCGAACAGGCATTTTCGTAATTTTCTGGCAGCAACGAGGAACAAACTATACGAAGAGCTGCTGGAGACAGGCAGCACACCTCCAACTCCCTGTTAAGGTAAGAAAACTGCTTGTGCCACGTAGAGCATGAAATCAAGGCTGAAATTACTATTGACTGACCTCATTATTAAAGTTTGTTTGCCTGTGCTGTAAACGGATAAACCAGTTGCTCTTCTGTTGTATTTCTATCAAAATAACTAGGACTGAAATCTTTGGGATAACAACTTTAGGGACACTGTCCAATCGTCATTATGTATAAACTATTTTTCTCATTAGGTTGATACAAACATACTCAAGGTGGGGTTGCATTCTCTCAAAATGTATTTGCTATTGAAACATAACATACAAGTGCCCAATGTTTAAAAAAATATTTTATGACTTATTAAATGTGACAAAAATTAGTAAGTATTATAAGTCCTTGTACTTAAATGACACATGTTGTCCAAGTGCAGTCTTTGTACAACTTTAATACCTTCTCGCTTTATTTGTAATTACATGTGTTTGAAAACACAATAACATAGTTACTATTTATGTATGTGGTAGTATTCTAGTTTATAAGGTAACTTTTTATACTATGTACCGGTTCTTCTATTTCCTTTTGGTGCTGTGACACCAATTTTCCATAGGATCAATGAAGGTGATCTTATCTTTAATAAGTTTTTTGTCACTGCCATTTAAAAAAGCACATGTGAGTGTTTTCCCATCTGACACTCATGGCAGGACAAAAGATTTTGTCAGATCCTTGCAAAATGACCCTTGTGCCCATCAACATGATTCATAAGAGTTTTTTCTGATCTGCAAACATTAAGATTAAGCTTCGGTTAAGTTTTGGCAGGTAAAACTTGTTTAAGGTTAGAAAAATATTGCGCTCATGATTACAATTAAATCAAGGCATTCTGCTATGACGGTAAGAGAAAATTATGGCAGGATCTTTAATCAAGGTGAAGTCAAGGAAAATCTAAATGATCAAACTCCAAAATATAGTACCTCGATTTGTGGGACAGCCTCATCCTGACCATAGCTCACACTCTGCCACACACCAGCATCTGCTTTACCACCTTTTTCACATTTCAGTTGAACTGTTTCACACGGTGACATATTCTGTTTTTTTTTCTAATCAGTTACTTAATGAAAAATTTAAATAAAGTGCGAACAAATTAAAATCAGATTTTCCTCCTCTTGTTGAAAAGACTTTTGTTTGCCCCAAAGTCCTCTTTTGGAGCACCTGGGATCTGTCTGCCATGTGTTTCATCGAAACTTTTCCAAGCTCAGTGAAGACATGCCAAGACAATTTGCTGAAATATATAATCAAACAGCTTTCTGTGCAATAGGCAAAAATTATAGTTTCCTAGGAGATGTCATACTCTCAATGCTGAACCCAGCTTCACTGAATACTATGCTGTATTCCCCTTATCTTACTCCAGTGGTGTGCGGTTTCTGATTTCTCCACCCAGTGTGTGCTGTCAATAGTCAATGCTGTCGATCACCAAACTTAGTTGTTTCCAATGGCTTTTAAAAAGCTGCTTTTGCAAGAATATTATAGCTGTTTCCATAACTGTCAGGTGAAATTCATGTTTCATCTCATGAGATTTCTCTCAAGACAGGCCTTCCAACTCATTTCTACATCTAGCCTACAGGAGTTGTCTCACATTACCACTTGCAGACACATAGCAATCAGAAATGTCATCTGATCAAAACTAGCAGAGATTAACTGTCATCTAAACATGTCTTTATGTGTAAATTGACTATTAATGCAGGACAAAAGAAAACATCTGTTGCACATTTTTACTCTAATGGTAACACTTTACAATAAGGTACACAAAAATGTGAGTAGTTACTGTGGAACAAGTGAGGAAAAAATCAGGAACAACCTGATAATTAATGAATCAATTATGAGTGGTTCCTGAATGACTATAAATTGAAGACCACATAGTAGGTAATGATGACTAACTTAATATCACATTGGTGTATATACTATATGAATTAGGTGATGAATAGTTCAGAAGTATCAGTGAAACGGAACAATGACAACTCTATTCAAAAGTCGTTCAAATCTAAATTAGCTGCTGAGCAGCACTCATTCATTATTCATTATTTATACATTAGTTACTCTCTCTGAACTTCAAACTAAAGTGACATATCATACACAGTAGTTACTGAGTAGTTCCCCATTACTTCATTATTATCTTACAATCACCTACCTAAAGTAAAGCAATACATCATATGGAGTAGTTATTTAGTTGTTTCTCCTGACTTCATCGTTATATCACAGTAAGTTCCTTAATAAAAAAATCAGAGACAGCAGATTTCCAAACAAGTATTTCAATGATAATATTCAGGCTACATATATATTAAGAATCACATAGATGTAATAAACAGAATATCTATTAATAAGTAATAATAATTAACGAGTAAAAAACAGAATAATTCTACTGGGCTGCTAACATGCCATCCAAAACCTCAAACCACAAGGACATGTCGATTGTGAATTTGTAAATGCCCATTATTCCGACACACAAAAGTTTTTGCTCATGATCATCCAACCTTTCACGGGTGTTTCTGATGCCTGGAATGTAATATAAAACATCTCAGTTTTTGCTCAAAATTCATTGGACCAATATAGTGTCCACTACAACTGTCCAACCTCGAGTGGTGAGTGAAGTTTGCAGAATTTTGAAGTTCTTGTAATCACTAATGCATCAGAAAATAACGGGTATAGAAGTATTAATAAATACGTAGCCTGAATATTAAGATTAAAATACTTGTTTGGAAACCTGCTCCCTCTGATTTGTTGTTAAGGAACTTATTGTGATAAAATGATGAAGTAATGAGGGACTACTCAGTAACAACTCTGTATGATGTATCACTTAATTATGGGGGCACAAAAACAGTAAGTAATTGTAAGATAATAATGAACTAACGAGGAACTACTCTGTAACAACTCTTTAGTTTGAAGTGCAGAGAGAGAGAGTAACTAATAATTAGGTAATGAGTAATGAATGAGTCAGTACTAGTTTGTGCCGCTCAGTGGCTGATTCAGAGTTAATCTGGAACTATTTATGAAGAAACTGGTCATTACTCTGTTTCTCATTCGTTAATAATAAATTAATAATAATGAATAAATTAAAATAGTATCTCCCATCGTGTTCTCTAGTAACTCATCATTATCTACTATGTGGTACTGAATTCAGAGTTACTCAAGAACTACATCCTCAGTAACTATTCAAATTTTTGTGTATCTTATTGTAAAGTGTTACCACTGATTTCTTCATTTATCATTTAGACAGTTCCTGGCAGCATGAACACACTAGAAAAATGTAAAACCCGACTGAATTGAAATGTTATTTTTTTCAATGTGCCACAATAAAGTGGTACATTGAAAAAAAGGAATGAGGAATCTCCACCTTTCCTTCACATTCTTTAATGATTGTGTTGCTTATAAATGGGAACATAAATTGGAAATACTTGTCTTTGTCAGAGACAATCTCAAATTAGCAGCTTTCTGACTGTTATCTAGTGAAAAACAATCTGTGTTTGTTCTTCAGTGTCAGACTAACATCAGAAGTTGTTAAGTTGTTTTAGTTTTGACCTTCACAAACAGAGAAGTTAAGAAATACAAGTTTGATGATTTAAAGCTGAAAGTAAAGCCTGAATAAGTCTGCATTTTTAACTTTGCTGCTTTTCCCAGTGATTATATAGAAAAATTATAACCAAAAAATGTTGAAATATGTCAAAACGTTTTAATATTATATGAAGTCATAATGCGTAAATTGAGCTGTGTCCAAACTATAATACAAGAAGTAGAAGAAACAGGGAGATTGGTGTCATTTTATCCACCTGAGACTAAAGTAAGGGGGGGGCTTTTTTTTTTTTTTTGAAGAATCCTTTATTTGCCAAGTATAGCCCCCGACACACTGGACCACTGACACCCGCTAACTTCTGGCGTTTGTCTTTAGTGGTAAAGGGTACAATCGACATTCATTCCCGGAACTCTGCAGTAGTCACAGGTATTCATTAGCTCCAGCTCCGATCAACCATGATGGAAACATGACACCTGAGTGGACATGCACGTCAAAGTTCCAGACTTTAACGCGTAAATAGCCAGAAACATCTATTGTTTTTTACAGTCTCTGTGCCATCTGAGCCACAAATTCCATCCATCTTCGGTCAAGGACGCTCAAACATCCTTCAGTCGGCATTTAGTTTGAAGACACTGAAGTAAAAGACACCACTGTAACATAGTCACTGGCCTCCATGCTGCTTTCTACTGTTTACTAAACTGGTTTCTATCATGTTCATGACATTGAATGTGACACACCAGAAAAAAATACAGAACTCGTCTATTTTCACTGTGAAAGGAGTCAATTATCGGGTTTGCCTGCGTTTAAAAAAGCTGCGCACACACACACACACACACACACAGAGCAGTGGGCAGCTGCAGGGCCTGAGGAGCAATTGGGGGATTAGGTGCCTTGCTCAAGCTGTAGATTTCGAGAGAGTGGAAACACTGTTCATTCACTACCCCAGCCCACATTTTTTGGGTCCAGGGAATCGAAACGGCGACCTAAGGTTCAGTGGTGGACGTTTCTTGGCTATTCTGCATATTATTGTTGTCTAAGTGCTGGAACCTACATGACCAAGATTTGGTATAGAAGGATGATGGTGACAGATATTAATCAGATATGTAGGAAATATTTTTTCTGTAGTTTGTTTTCATCATGTCCTCTTAAATTAAACCTGCCTTAATATTTTAATATTAAATAACATATAGGTTTTGGTAACACACTGCTTATTAGTAGGATACATTCATTGTTTTGGTCTTTTCATGGGAGTAGGAAAACCTTGGATAACTAATAAAAAATATTTAGAAAATATTTCATAAAATGTTTGTTGTAGTGGGGAATATACAGCATTTCTTTTCAGATTCAACAGAGT
This sequence comes from Xiphias gladius, assembly GCF_016859285.1. NCBI lineage: Eukaryota > Metazoa > Chordata > Actinopteri > Istiophoriformes > Xiphiidae > Xiphias > Xiphias gladius. The sequence continues at coordinate 32,277,736 of NC_053414.1, read as the reverse complement.
GAATATCAGCTTGCAGCAGAAGGGGAAAAGAACATGTACACAATATCCCACAACATGAAGGTGAATCAGATGTTTTCTTTGAAGGCAGTTATATGGTGGTCTAAGTCAGCAACCGCTTTATTCAGATATCTCCCTTAAAGTGAAATAGTGATCACTGCTTAAACTGCTCCTGCCGAAAGGAGATTTTTACCAATGGCTTCACCTGCTTCATCGACAAAGACCTCCCCCTATGTTTGACAAATTTCTATCGAAAAACAAATATTTTAGTAAATTTTTCACACCGCATTCATGAAATCACACCAGGCCTCTACATTAGATTAGGACTTCCACCATGAACAAATATGTCATTGATTAATAAAAAAAGATGAGAAATCAACTGAAAATCAACTGTAAATACACACACCAGCTGCTCCTGGCAGTAGGTGAGCAGTGTGTGTATGTGCTGCCACATACAGAAGCAGCAGGTGAATATTTTTCACTGAGAGGTAAATATTCAATAAGAGATAACATCATAAGAACCGTTCTCTCTCTTTTTTTGCCTATCTGCTTCTTGCTCATCCCGCTCTTTCTTCTCTCAGGGTAAATATGTATGTATATATCAATCTCTCTCTCTGTGTCTCTTTGGTTGTTGGTATACTTCACTGGCTACACAACTTCATTGCTTATCTACACAGAACAGACTGCACAGTCAGAAGGTGTGTGTTTGTGTGTGTGTGTGTGTGTGTGTGTGTGTGTGTGTGTGTGTGTGTGTGTGTGTGTGTGTGTGTGTGTGTGTGTGTGTGTACCTGGGTGTGTGTGTGTGTGTGTGTGAACACTTTGGGAAAGGGAAGGCATTTTGGCCAGTCCTCACACTTTCAAAGGGCTATTTTTAGGGTTTAGGGTTTTAGGGTTCAGGTTAAAATTAGGTTTAGGTTAGGATTAGGGTAACGTTTGGGGTTAGGCGTTTAGTTTTGATGGTTGAGGTTAGGGTAAGTGGCTAGGGAATTCGTTAGGTCAATGAGTGTCCTCACAAAGATAGAAGTACAAGTATATGTGTGTGTGTGTGTGTGTGTGTGTGTGTGTGTGTGTGTGTGTGTGTCTGTCTGTGTGTTTGTGTGTGTGTGTGTGTGTGTGTGTGTGTGTGTGTGTGTGTGTGTGTGTGTGTGTGTGTGTGTGTGTGTGTTACCAAATATAGCGGGAGGAACAGTGGATTTTTGACAGCAGGTTTGGGACGGGGCTTTTTTCACAAGACAGACTCATCAATTACACACACTCACACACACACACACACACACATCAAATGATGCAGTGAGTGTATATATTGTGGCGCTTCCACCTCACAGAGGGAGACATTTTGGGAGATCAGTTAAGATGTGGCGCACAGTGAGAGTGGAGTGGCTTGTTTTAAAAACACTGGCACTGAACAGATTTTTATCAGCTCCAATTTTCTGCTTGGTGCCAGAACTTAAAGGGGAAGTCCACCAAAAAGAAAGGGAGTTTTAGGCACCTTGGGTAGATTCTCTGTTAAAGAATCACACCAACAGAACCTGTGAGGATGTATGTGTATATAGATCAGCAAATGCATCTGACACAGTGCCATGTCTGCAAATATCGAAACAGGTTTCTGAAATTCTTTTGTTTGTTTTTAAATTAATTAATTGGTATTCTTGCATTGTCTTGACAGTCCAAACATACACCATTATTAAAAACAGTTACTATTTTTAATGATGTGGCTGAATGCTAACCAATAACTGCTTTTAATGTAGTGGATGAATGGTGTATTGCTTAGTCTTATCACTGCATTGGATCATGGTCATTTCCAATAAAATAAAAAGTCATGTATCTTAATTCACTAACACGTAACAGTCACTTACATTTTTTTTCTAATTTTATAATGTTTCTTACCAGTGCAGTGCATTTAATTTTCACCAACAATGCTTGAATTAAGGGCTGTGTAAAAACATGTGAATACCCTTATTGAGAGAAAAACACTTCTTTTTGATACTTTTACTTATTTATTTATGTATTTGTACTTGCGCAAATTTGGACTTCTAGAATATATCATTGGTGAAATGTACTTTTCTCTTTCAGTGTCAGCAGGCTGGCTGTGTCTGGAGCATAAAAAGTCCTGTGTTATCTAGTGTTGAAAAACTGCAGATTTAAAGTCATTATATATGGTGCAAATGATATACACTAACCAGTGCAATTCATTCCCTGCCTTAGTGATTATATTTAAAAAACTTTGGAAATTGCTCTAGTTCGGATTGGTTTGGAATTTGGCCATGTTTTTGTTCTACTAAAGAAATGCTACTGAACGTGGTTCCCAATGATTGCTCTAGTTGTACACTTGAGTCATCCTGAGTAGCGCTTTTCTGCAGATATACTGGCATGATGGGAGAGCTAGAGAGGCTTCAAGTCCTTGTCCAGGCTCCCAACCACATTATTTAAATGGCCTTAAGCTATAAAGATACATGAACCATACCAGCTGTGTGAAAGTATTGTGTTGTTTATTATCTATTCAGTCACAAGCTGATAAGTAGTGGGAAAATGTATTTTACATTGTTGGAAATATTCCGAGGTTTAAGATTTACTCTATTTCTAAAATCATTGTATAAATGTTATCCATTCATTCAGTCTATTCCTTTTCTGTCCCAACATGCATTGGATCACCAGTCTCTCACAGGGATACACCTCAAAGATAAACAGAAACATGCAACTTACTGATCTGTATGTTCTTGATCTGATAACCTTCTTGCCGTGAGGTGTAAGTGCCACTACCAAGCCTCTGTACCAAATCTAAATACTATTTTGGAAAACTTTTGGAAAATCCTTTTTCCAGGAATATCCACCTACTTATTTGCCACAGGAAACTTTCAACCATTGGAGCGAACTTTGCAAGTCACAGAGGTTGTGATAAGCTATTTAAGAAGCCATTTATATTTCTTTTCAATCAGAGCAAATCCACTCTAATTAAAAAAAAAAAAAAAAAATCATTGTAAACTACTCAGCCTTTACGGGCGACTTCCCATTCCCAATAATCAGGTGAAGTCATTAATGAGCGACCGCTAGCGCTTAATTTGTCTCCTCACTAAGTCCACTCTCTGTTTTGCATTTTTATTTCCTTTAGTAAGAGCAGAGCAATAAAACGATAAGAGAAGTTGTCGGGGCGAAAACCTTTAACACTTGGAGTAATTACTTCTCTTTGTGTCTTTCTTTTTAAATTAATTTTAATTACAGGCATCAGCATTGCTTGTAAATGTCCACTTTCTGCTAATCGAAAGTAATGTGACTGCTAATGAAGAGGGAATTGAATGTTTGGAGCCGAGTGGCCTTTTGGCTTGAGAAACTCCCCTGCTGGCTCGCTTACACAATGGTCAAGGATACGTGGGCAAGTGGAAACACACACTCACATACATGCAACACACATACAAACACAGCACATGTAAGCTATATTTGAGCACCAGTAGCTTGAACATCCACTTGGTCTCACACAAAAATGCATGATTTTTATGATTACTGTTATCAAGGTCAAACAGTCAGATAGTCACTAACTGTAAATAATTAACAACAATAAATCCTCTCATACAGGAATATTTTTGCTTTGGTCAACTGAAGCAGCTGCCGTCAATCAAAAACCATAGATCTTTAGTAATGTATATCCTTTTCACATGTTCATCATGAAAACGCATCTCCTACTAACTCCAGTCTGGCCTTTGTTTTTGTTGATTTTCAGCTTTGATTTAAAGAGTGGAATGATTTGAAAGCTCTTCTATTCTAGTCTGTGTTACTCAATAATTGCCTGTTATACTGTCTCACATTCAAAAAGCATTCAATCTGCAGTTCTGTCACCATAGCAACTTATTTAGAGTTCACACAGGATTGACCAATTGCAAAACACTTTCACAACAGTCCAACTTTTTAACCAAGGAAACAATTTGATGCCATATGCCTAAACTTAAAGGCATATATCCTTAATGAAAAGGTTAAGGACGTTCTGCATAGCTGGTTATGTGTTTGCATGTTCATCTCTCTGAAGAAGGATTTTAGTAGTAAAGTGTAAAATTTGTGTATTTGCTGAGATGTGGAAACTTTCAGTGTTCAAACTAAGTTTGGACTGGGAACTGGGTTAGCCTGATCCAATCGTTGTGCTCCACACCTGATGTGATGGAGGTCTTTCCTGACCACACCAAGTCATCATGTTTTTGTTTGTTTTCACATCCTGATGTCTGATTAGAGGAATCACTCCAGTGAGGTGTAGGAGGATTTCCATCAACACTCTGTAAAACCTGCAATTAAACCCAACTCATCCTGCCATATGGAGCTACTGATCTACTTTAAACTACTTCACTGGGGGAGTTTTAGTATCCAATAACTGGTTTAATGTAGGTTCAGAAGCTTTTACATCAATGAAAATTTATTTAAGCTTATGAATGGTACACACATAGTTATTGTAAATATCAAGGAGTGATGACGATCCATATATTTAATGTGAGCTAGCAGGTCAATTGCAAGATCGAATCAGTCAATTGTTGTGTAAAACTCAAGATTTCTGGAGGAATTCTAAATGAACTAAAAATCGTTTTTTCTCAACAGTCACTTTTTTAAACTGAAAAATTAAACGAAAATGCTCTTTTATTCTAAATGTCAAAGATTGATTTTGTGTAATATGAAATGTTTCATTTTTTAATCATCAAATGTTTCCAAATCCTGTTTTGCTGCAGAAGCCACTGAATGAAGCCACTGAGCAATATCTGCTCTGTAGACTGGTATGCCTAAACTTAATAATAACAGCAATGTAGCTGGCCCAGGTACGCAATAGGGCCAGTTGTGGCTGAACGTCAGAGTGCTCAGCTGTGTTGTGGAACCAGAAGACCAAATGTATGTCAGCTGTGGCTCATAAAGGATTGCCAGGTCTGCTAAGGTTTTGGAAGGTTTTGGGCAAGTCCAGGGGGAGCCTGTGGTACTTGGGCTGAGTCTTGGTTATTCATTGCACGACTGTCATGAATCTAGTAACCTTGCATGCCTGATTTAGGCTACTGTTGGTCCAAGAGCACTAGTAGCACTGTAACAACAGTAACAATAGTAGCAGCATGATAGCAGTAGTAGCACTAATAATTGTTCGTTGTTAGTTGCTAGTTCACAGGCAGGCTTGGGGTGTATATGACCATGATGTAACCTATTTTCTTTGAGAACCTACCCATTTGTGCAGACATTTCTGGCTGAAATGTGCCATGAAACACGACAAGAAGTCAATCATCACTGACCCTTGGTTGAATTGAAAAAAAACAAAAAACAAAAACAAAACACCATTTTGTTATGGGTTGGACCGTGATTGGCTAGCCAAATCACTGCAATGCAAGGCAGTGTGAAAAAATAGGTCATTGTTCTACTTTCCAGTCCCAAGCAGCAAGACTAAGCTGCATGTCAAAAATTTGAATTCCAAATAAGAATCAGTTTACATTATGACTTGTGGTTGTTAATGCATATCAGTGACAAATATCTGCACTTATGGATCCTTCAAAATAATTTTTCAGTTTGTTCCAACAGTATATGCAGTGTTAACTAAGGAACTGGGTATACTAGTAATAGTGTAACACTAGAGTAGTTTGAGCAATCCAGAGACCTGCCAGAATAATGGAAATTCGTTATGAAACACTGATGTGAATAAAATGTGAAAACACTAAATATAAAGTTAGAATAATACAAAATAATACACAAAAAAAGAGTGGGGAGAGATTGCCGATTGGACAATCACATATCAGAGGCCTGCTTTGTGCATGATTTCTCTATCAGCGAAAGTAAGATAAAGACATCAGTATCATTTGAGGTGTAAGAGTAGTCAATTTTCACTGAACAAGAACAGGTTGCAGAGCTCAACTATTAGAGCTTAGAGTAGTATTATACTGTATTTTGCACTTCAGCAATTGTGGGTTGAATTGATTTTTACTTTCTGTGTCATTGAGGTAGTATTTATTGTTTTTGTCTTTTATTTTATTGATACCCCAGGTATTTTACACTTATTTATTAATGAAATGTTTTCTATTTGACTTACGCCACTAACACAAAATGGTAAACACTATTATAAAAAAAGTGGATAAAATCTAAAAAGTGTTTTGGCAGGGGCTCTTCTGGCTCTTCGGAGAATATGTTACTATGCAGAAAAAGTAAATTTCAAGAGCATGGCTTATAGCAGTAGCATTTCAAGACTGTTTTCAGTATTGTAGCATGATTTAATAAAGTGAGAAAGAAAAAAATGCACAGCACACCAAAATAGTTGAAAGAAATATCACGAGTCTGACAGCTATGTCAAGCAATTTCTAGATAAAATGATTTTGATTTTCTGTCCATTTTCACAGCAAGACCTCAAGATGCTGCAACCAGCTGCTCCACACTGTTTCCAACTATGCTGAGATCATTATCTGACATAATGACACATGCACATTGTACTTACTGTAACAACTCATACCTCCTTAATGGTTCATCTCGTTGCAATCCTCCAGGCCCGCCATTTTAAAAGATCTCAGAACAGGAGCAAAAACATCCTAAAATGTCTGCCATGCAAAATCAGCTAAAAAAACCCCAAAACATACTCCACGAATAATGAAAAAATAAAATAAAATAAAAAATGTTGTGCCCGGCTTATGTTTAAGGACGTTTCCCTTAATAATTTCCATTTACAGTTTGTTCAATTACTTTCTAGAATTTGTGTGGTGATTTTATCAGTTTTCCTTGGCGACTTGATGAGCTTTGTGGAAACTCATCCCTTGGGTAGCTGAGCTGTGGGCCCATAATAATGTCATCGCTTTCTCCCTCTCCCCTCCTCTTTCTTTTCAGAGATTTGTGTGTGTGATAGAGGCCTCAGTGAGAGACCAAGCACTAACCTTTACTGCATTGGCTCACACTTAATCCCCTCACCCTGGGGTGACTGGCACACGCACAAACAAACGCACACGTACACACCCACACAAACACACACACACAGTGACACACACACATAAACACACACACACGCACACACACACGTACACACAAAGTAAAGCAAAGCAATGCACACATGGACACACCCTTATTAATTGCTGCACTTTTTACTCATCAAGATCACTTTCAAAATAAAGGAAGATCACAGATTACTGTACCCCTCTCACATTAGGAATCAACAGTGTAAACTACACTCATATTTATATTTGCTGTAGTTTGCAATTTTTTCATCTAATTTTGTGTGCATAACCCAACAACTGAACATATTAACACATCCTATATTCTATGGTTTCTATAATAAGTTTTATGTATAATAATATAGTTAAATCATAATCTGATGTCATTATTTTTCTCTGTAGTCAGCCCAAGAAGATCAGCTGGTAAGAGTTGAGAGGTTTTTTTTGTTCCTTTGTGAGAATTTTTGCTCACTAAGAATTTGGACACTCAAATAAACACAAGTTCATTACAGTTAAGTGTATGGTAAATCGGGAGTGGTTTCTCACACAGCCCCAGAGAATTGGGATTTTGTTAAAGTTCAGATATGTGTGTTTGGAGGTATATGATGCTTGTAAGTCTCTGCTTCTTTTCAGATTTACATCTGAAATTTAATTCAAACCTGATATGAAATAATTCCGTCTGCTTTCTCCGCTTTTTAACACATTCATAGTACGTGTCTGATCTGTTTCATGCATGGGCAAAAAACGGAAATACCTTGTCGTACTTTTATGGTTCTAAATCCTATGGTAATTACTGGAGGGTTTTTTTGTCTTATATGTTTGTTTTTTGCACTGGCATCTCAGGGACTTGTTTATTACTTGTCTGTTTTGTTTTGTGTTGTCCCTGTTGTACTTTTTTTCTGCACCTACATGGAAGAAAAACATTTTCTTCAACTTCATATTAAACTTAAACATGAACTTTATTAAACTTAAACTCAATTTTAAGCTTAAAACTTAAACTCGAACTTAAAGAATTCCCATCTACCTCCCTCTTCTTGAGGGAGTAAATATCAACAGCAAAATGCATGATGTCCTTCATAGTATTACTGTAATGTGATAACTGAGTATATACAATCACTTTTGATAGATCATTTATTCACAGATTAATAATACTGTACTCTCTGGCTGTATTCTCAGCCCTCTGTGGATGACTCACACACATGCACTCATACAAATCTCAGAGGGTAGTAGTGATGACATTGTCTCTTACAAAACAACAATGCTATCCACTGCTGGAAGCTTGGACATGAATACACACACACTGGCTCACACACTCACACAGTGTCTCTCTCACGCATCCACACATAAACACACACAGCCCTTGATACTGTCAATAGGAGGGCGGGTAAAGCGGGTAGGGAGCTGGACCCCTCTGTGGAGCTTTGGATTATGGGATAGCAGCATGATTCAAGAAAAAAAAGAGGGAGGTGTGAGCGATGGAAGGGAGGAAAAAAGGAAGATGAAGGAGGAAGGAATCAAAAAAGGAATGAAAAAGAAAGGTAGAGTAGAAAGAAGGAAGAAAGGAAAGGAGGTAGAATGGAAAGACAAAAAGAAGAAAGGGAAGAGTAGGATGGAGTTGAAAAGATTAGATGGCAATGGAAGAAGGAAAGGAAAACAAGGAAACATGGAATAAGGGAATTGGATAAAGAGGGTTCAGGGAAGAAGATAATGTGGCAAAAGGGGAAAAGAAGAAAATGAAAGAAATGAATGATGGATGGAAGGAAAGCATGAAAAGGGAGGAGAAAGGGAGGAAGAAAATGAATACAGAGAAGGAAATAGAAGGGTAGAGAAAAGGTCAAGAAAAAGTGACGAATAAAACCAAATTGACTTACATTTGCTGTTTTCCTCTCCTTCTGGTTAAAAGATGGAGGAAGCTGTAGGGAAGGAGAGCTGTGGAGAGAGAAAAGGAGTCAGCTGAGGACACTCATCTCTCAGGAGAGAATTTCATTGAATCTTTTTAATGCTATAATACACATAAAAAACACAACCAGATATTCACTGTGTATTTTATTTTATTTTTAGTGTAATAGTAAATGTGATAAAGCAATACAAAGATTACTGCTGGATGTCCTAAGAAAACCTGTTGTTATGTCAGAGAATGATGATTCAGTAATTGAAAGGTTTAATAAATTTGCTGGAAGGAAGTAGAGCTTTATAAAACCATAATATAATGCAGCATTATGTTCTGTGTGTCTTGCCATCAGTGAAATATATTGAAGTGTCATCTCACTTCAGAAACACAAACCACAGACAGTCATGCTTGTTAGGATATTGTATTGACTTCAATTCATTGTGGACAGCCTAACCCCAACCCTAACCCCAACCATAAACATAACCAATTCATGCCTAACCCTAACATTAACCGAATGATGGTTTGCCTCATTAGGACCAGGCTTTGGTCCCATGAGGACACTGGTTCAGACAAGGTCTGCATTTATACCGGAAAGGTCCCAAAGAGGTAAGAAAAACGCGCACACACACACACACACACACACACACACACACACACACACACACATACACACACACGCACACAGACACACGCAAGCTCATAAATAAACAGTGACACTGTTTATCATCATAACCTCATGCTCTCATAAGCTTCGCACAGTACATGCTTCTAAACTATATATGAGTGCATAATATGACACTGCATGTGTGTATGTGTGTGGGTTTGTTGTACAGTAATGCAGAGACAATCCTACCAACAGCAGCTCTCTAGCGCCATCTACTGACCCGGACACTAAGGACAACATGCTGGGAAACTGCAACGGCAACACTGAACCCTCCCAGTAATGCCAGTTAGAGAAAGTAATCTGGAATTTAAATCAGTAATATGAGTGAAGTTGTGGAAAAAGAGAAAATAAATATAAAGATATGAACATTCACTGGAAGCAAGTATAGTCAGTGCATTGTACATGAAATTTTAGTGCGGGATGCAAGAAAGGATGCGAGAGACAGTTGTAGCAGGAGACAGATGAGTAGGAAAAAGGAAGGAAGAAAAGAGGTAAACAGAAAGAATAGACAAAAGGAATGTGATATTTACATGTGTAGATGTGGCTAGAAATAACAAAAAAAAATGTGTTAAGTCCCATTTTGGCATTCTCAACTGAACTGTTTTCTATTTTTTTTTTTTTCCTATGAAGGTCAGAGCATATGCTGCTGCTAAAAATTTTTTTAAAAGGGCAGTTTTGTGGTATTTAAAGTTAATTATAATCAGTTGGAAGTAGCTTACACACACATACTTGCAAACACATTCACACCTAGAGAGTAATCAATTCAGAATTTCCAGATCAGTGTGAGCTGATTGTCTTGATCTATGGGAGAAAACAGACCAGCCAATACCGTGGAGACAACATACACACTACTTTCAGTAAGGGCTACTGATGAAAATAAAATCCAAAGCATTCTGAGTATGATTCAACTGTCATAAATACCAGTGTTATTTATAATTCCTCTTTACAACCATTTGCAGGAAAGTCTTGAAACTCATTACATTCAGTATTTGCTCATTGTACCTTGGAGGAGGGATCCCTCCTCTGTCACTCTTCTTCAGGTTTCTCCCTTTTTTTAATGGAGTTTTTTTGTTTCTTATCTGAATCGAGGGTCTATGAATACAGGGTATTTTGTGTTGTACAGATTGTAAAGCCCTCAGCAACAAATTTTAATTCTGGGCTGTACGCATAAAATTGACTCAACTTTATCTGACGGTAATAATTTTTATTGCTGCAAGCAGCAAAAACAGCAAAGTGTCAACTGGGTTGTAGTCTCATTTAGATTTAAATATGGACATATTGTCATATATATATTTAATTAAACTATTAGCAACATTTACTTGCATGTTCTTATTACTTCATAAGACAAAAGCCCTGGATATTAAAACTTCCAACACTAGAAATAAATAATAGTTTTTTTTTAAGTAATTGCTTTTAAAATTAGGTTTTGCATGTGTGTGTGGAACTTGATGGTTTTTTGTTTGTTTGTTTTGTTTAGATGTTTACTATCTTTGGATACACCATAATACCAAAGAGAAATAATAAGTGTGCTGATGTAAAGACTCTATAACAACAAGTGCTGCATACTACTGTAGACCTTCTTAGTTTCACTCACTCATTAGTTTAATAACTTTTCTGGAAACTTTTGGCTTTTCACTGGGTTGCAGTGTATGTCCTCAGCTGGCCTACATTTTAGTGAAAGTTGTAATGCTGTGTCATGTTTCCTAATTTAATTTCATACATGCATGCCTCAGAATGTATGATTAGAGTCAGTTTAGCTAAAATCTGTAAATCAAATGCTGAGCAGGTGGATGTTTGAGAGTGAATCACAACACATGTAAATTTTGTACTTACTGGGCAATAACTAAAATTACTACCAGAGGAAATTAGAATGTCCTCATCAATTTTCCCAGCCTAGACTGCATTTTGAAAGGTGCAACAAGCTGGCTGTATCTGTTGGAGCTGATGGTTTGTTGCATGTCATTTGTTATCTGTATCTCCTGCAGCAGGATGAGAGAGAATCTGGCTGGTCATAAATCACCTATCCAAGTCAAGATGACTGGAGGTACTGATGGGGACAAGACAGAGTAAACACTGTCATGGAAACCAGTCAGGTGGGGTTCCAACATGATACAACAAGGATTTAGTTATAATTTGCGATACATTGTAAGATACTTTATGCAGTACCGTACACAAATATACTGTATGTGGAACATGTACTTCCTCGTCAGCATTTAATTTACTTAGGTCTGTCAGTAGTGCTGAAATATTTAGACAGTTATGTAAAAGAATATTAAATGACTGAAATGACAATTTTGATAATTGATTAAGTCATTTACTAAGTCATTAAAATTACAAGTTCATTTGTTGGATTTGCAGATTTGTTTCTTTTGCAGATTTGTTTTGAATTGTTAGGTTTTTTTTTTTTTATCTTATGACTGTCAGGGCATGGGCATGGAGTTAGTGACCTAAGTCTAAAATCACATTTACTATAGTTTCACTGATAGAGACCTGATACTTTATGACAGATGTTGTTGTACGTGAATCTTCCAAAAAAATTCCGATGTCTTTTACAGCCTTATATTTGATTGATATATCAATTTTGGCATCTTTTTGGGAGAATATTGTAAATCAAAATTTAGATAGAGATTTTTTTTCCTGAAAAAATGTGTAAAGGTGGCACATTCTGGTGTCTGCAGAACTTCCTGTCAGGTTGCATACAGCCCAAACAACCATTACCAATTAGAGATTAGGACAGCCAGTTTGAGAGGAGAACCCAGGGCATAAAAGCCCAAAAGCACTTGCTGATACTCTAAAGCATATTCCTGTTAGCGTAGGGTAATAATTTAAGATGATTCGTGTAACAGCATTTGTATCAACTGAGATCTTCTCCCACGTAGATTTTGGGGGAACGGACAGTAAGAAGACCTTAGTTGGCAAAATAACCATTTACACAAAGAAATTACATGAACAAACTAACGGGTAGATTGATTGTAAACATGTAAAGAACTGGCAGTTGCACCACTACTGCTTCTAGCCGCCCCAACACCTTTCTCAGTGGAGGAAAAATCAGAGGATACAAATGCCTGAGATTTGGTAATTGACATTTCCCTCTCCTCCCCCTGCTACTCCAATTTCAGTCTTCCAGACTCTTCTCTTCCCACTAAGGGTCTCCCGTTGGCAGGTGACAGCTGCGTGGATGGGCCCCTTAGCTAGCTCCCAGATGTCATAACGGGGGGTGGGGGGTGGGGGGGGCTGGAGCTAGTACAGAGACAAAGGGCAGAGTCAAGGGAGGTTCCCCCAGCTTCCCTCACCCCAAGCCAGGCCTAATGGTGTGGAGCGAGCTTCTTCACTCCCGCTGCTCTACAAGCATCAAAACTATGGACAGAGAGGCAGGAGTAGAGCCCTGTTCTCAGTTCCACTCTGCTAAACAGGTGTATATGTGCCGAGTGTGAGCCAAAAGAAAGTTTTATAACACACACATGCACAGAAATGCATATACGCACACAGGACTGCCACCTCTTGTCAAACACATTGTGTAAGCACTGCATGGGTTTTAGTTCCTCTGAGGAAAAACATTGTATTTGCAGAGGTTGTGTTCTTTAAGTGTGTGTGTGTCTGTGTGTGTGTGTGTGTGTGTGTGTGTGTGTGTGTGTGTGTGTGAGAGAGAGAGAGAGAGAGAGAGAGAGAGAGAGAGACAGAGACAGAGTCCCTCAGAGCAGGACAAGGTTGCAATGACAGACATTTAATCCCCGTGGTTGTCTGGGTTTGAGCTTAAACAAGGAAGCAAGTCGAAGTGTAGTTGACCCCCTCTTATAAGTCTTTACTGGACCGGAACCGCTGTCAAATAAAAACCTCTGTCCAAGAAATACCACAGAGGACGGAAGCCCCTGGCAATGGCTTTCCCTCCCTGCTATGAGAAGTTTCTGAGAGGGAGCTGAGGGCTTAAAGTAGCTGAGGGTTAAGCTTTGGGCTGATATTGGCCTTTGATAAAAAAAATCTGTTTGGGTCCAACCGGTGTGACACATCTCTGATATGATGGAGGTTCCTGCTGGACCACAGATAGTCATTTCATTTTTATTATTTTTAAAACAGAATTTTACTCCACAGGTTTTTACTTCGCATTCTGCCATGAAACCTGCCTCATGCTGTTGGCACGTCCATATGCTAGGAATTACACCCATATTTCACGATTCTGCAACACATGATTTATGTCCAGTACCAATGTTCTGTACTAGTTCAGGAACTAGTGTCTCCTTTATGTAGAGAGACAGAAAGTAAGGTTGTGAAAGTGGGGGTGTTTGATGGGCATGTAGCACATTTGATTTTTATGCAGTGGACCAATTTGTGTTGTGTCACAATTTGCCAGTAACCAATATCTTTCCCCTTATAACCTTAACCAACTGTTTTAGTTGCCTATTAATAAGCATACATTAACTTTAGTTTATTTGCAATAAATATAATCTTTTGTTAACTTTAACCACATCATAGTTCTCATTCTCAGATATTGTAGAAAGAAACACTTAAAATGTTGAGATTAAACATTGAAAAACCAGTTAGCTGGCACTGACTGTAATCCAAGATCCAATCAATTTATTTTGTCTTGTGATAGGGTGGGTTTATCAGGACAAAAACACCTGTGACACCAAAATTAAAACATCCCATCAAGAAAAGGAATTGTAAGTAGATAAACTGCTTTATGCTCCTTTTTGCCAGCATTAAAGGTCAAAAACAGTGACACTCAGCTTCCACTCAGTCTTAAAAATATATAATTAATTTGGTGGTGAGTTTATTAGGTATTTGGTTTTAGAGGCTTTTCTACCTTGTGGGGCTCTTCTACCAAATGTTTAGAAAGCACAGAATTCCTGCATATATCCGGAGATGATAAGTAAAATGTAAAGGCATCAACTGGCTGTCTTTAAAAGTCCATATCAGTCCAACCTCAGTCAAAACAACAGTGCTGAACTGATGCTGGTAGTTTTTTACAATACAGTACATTCATGGCCGAATTAACCAGTTATGAAGCCCCAAAACAAAAATGAGCTGCATTTATCCCCCAGTCCCCCGAAGCTCCATGCAGTGTGTAAAGTTTTTTCTATGTTAGAACACTACCTGGCCCCATATTTGCTGTCTGGTAATATTATTACAGACAATAATTTAGGAATCTGCAAAATACTCTATAACCACAAAAGTGAAATAATGTAGTTCTTAAAAATTTTGATTTTGACACAGGGACTCACCTTGAGACAGAGCCGCAAGATAAGGATAATAAAGAAGGACCCAATTTGTATTGTCAGTTGATATTGTGCTTTAGTGGTGCATATTCCCAAACAAGTTTTCAATTTTCATACATCCATTTGCACACAATTCTGGGGCAGTTGTCGGTTTTGTTCAGTTGGTAATTCAGTCTAGTATACAATTCTCAAAAATAGGTTTGTCAGTCCTAGTTGAGCAGGCTCCTCTAGACAGTAACTGTCCGAGTACAGCTCTGAAAGTGGTTAAACTTGGGGCCAACTTTACCTGGTCTAAATTGCAAACAGGTAAGGCTAAAAATAACTAACTAACTCATGTCAAAATTAATACAAAAACTTATGAATTTTAAAATCTCTTTCAAACAGTATCTGCTTTTTAAAATCTCTGACACGCATGCCTTCACATGAACACACACCCTTATTAAACAACTAACCCCACAGCCAGCCTAAGCTCCGTAAGTTTCTTCACCTTTCCGTTCATTTGAGCTACCTACCTAGTAGTCAGACAAAATGTACGTATTGGTTCCATATTCTGTATGTTAATGAGCAATTCAGCTTTCGTCAGCTAAATTACAATCTCATATTGTATTCTGTTTTGAATACTTGTATTGTCTTACATTTCAGCTGTCTGTTTGTTGCTTTGTAACAAATGTTAAATGAGAAATGAGCGTGGAACTGCATGTGAAACAATGATTGTGTGATCACTGTGGGCTTTTTAAGGCTAATATTTTGGTACAAAAGCAGCTTTCTTAATTTAAAAAAAAAGAAATACATTCTTGTGAAAGTGGAAGAGCCACTGAGTCTGTCATGGGACATTAAACCTTCAAGTGAAAGCTACTCTTTCTCAGTAGAAAACAACATACAGATCAGGGGAGCAGACTGAAGCTGGGCCTTTGTTCTGCTCTGGTTGTGATAATACTGCCACCTAGAGCCACACACACATGACAGTCACACTTCAGTGAGGGTGTTTGGAGGCAGCTTTCACCGCACTCAGTAAACAGTACCAATTATAAGATGGGTAATCCAAGGTGAAAATGGACTAAACAAGTAATCATTAGGCAATTATATTCAGGCTAAATTTTGAAAACATATTCCATATTCAGCCAACAGATTGTTAGTACATAAGAAGTTAGTTATCACATTGACCAACTAATACTTAGCTGTTCCCTGTAAATTATAATAAGATGTCAGTTATCATTCATTTAGAATAAATAAGGCAGGTTAGAAGCTCCCTTCATAAACTCCATTCCATTTAAACACCTTGTACATTCTTCAAGACTCTTCAGCTTTAGATACAGGGAACTGAATTGAACCCACTCTCCAGCTGAAGCCCCTTATAAACACTAACATTCAATAATAATAATTTCTGTTCAATGCAAAGCGCTCTTAATCCACACCTGATGAAAAATAGCAGCAATGCAGATCTCCACCTCCCTGTCCTGCCTCTGTCTGTCCCAAATATCCCAAATATTCATATGCCAAAAACATAATGGAGTCATGGAGTAAGAATTATTTGCTCCTGATAATTAACATAATTTTTTCTTACTCTCTCTGTGTGTCTGAGCACTGTGTAATAATTGGTTAATTTCTCAGGGGAGAAACAATAATAAGTGATCATTGACAAAAGGATTTTCTATGGAGACATTCATATCATCTCTGCTTGGCTGTCTGGCTCAGCGTGTGTGACTAACTCTCTGCCTGTCTACATATCTGTTTGTCATTTCCTGATTATTTCAGGAAACACAGCCTGCACAGTCTCTGTGTGATGTATACCTAGATTTGCAGGTACAAACTGATAATCTGAGGTGACAAAAAAGCCAAAAACAGTCCCAACAAAAAAAATACAGCTTCAATATGTTAAAATGACGGATTATCACTGTAGGAGGCTTGAGTCACAGATGAGATGCAGACCAGGTGTTTACACATACTGTAATGGGAAGACACCCAAATGAATGTAAAGTTGGCCTTAAGTGTCTATGATGAAATTTTAGAAAGCTGTTGACTAAAAAAAGCGCCACAATAGCTCTTTGGACCATATTGTATTATTGAAAACAAAACAAAACAAAACATAGAAGTGCTGTTTGAAGTGTCTATGAAAAAAATAAGAAGGCAACGATACAATTCTGAAAAGCTCCCTTGTCATACAGTATATGTCTGCACCGACGGTCCTTAACTTCAGCTCGTCAGTTATCTTCTTTTGTCGAGTCATGAAAGGTGCCAGACTTCAACTGAATATTACTGTAAATATTTGGAAGCACCAAACTGTCCAAGAATCTCAAATGTCATCTGGCTCTTCCTGTTGGTCTCAACTCCTCACTGTTGACCAGGCCCCAGCTTCTTGACACTTGTTAAAATGACCATTTAGTGGACGGATTAATAAAGTTTGAGCAGTTGGCAGTTTGAGCTAGGTGTTTTTTTGAGCAAATATATTTTTTACGAAACGTGATTGTGACCAGATTACATTTTCTATAAGCATAATAAGGATATGATGTGAATTTACGTATTTGGCAAGTCAAAAATGTGTTAATACTGAACATATCAATGAAGTGTTCACAGACAATGTCTTTGTTTTCTACCAAAATATCTGATCTCTCACAGGTCAATATTCACTTGTAGTGACTACAGCATTATTAAACTTTTTTGGCTGGACCCTATAAACACAAATGCTTGTCACTGACTGGCTGACTGACTGAGTGATGGAGTTACACCATTGGCTGGCCAGCTGTGTGTTGGGGTTTCTTCATTGACCGTTACGCTTTCAAAATAAATTGGCGTGTACTGTTTATGAAAATTACGTCATCAGGAGGGTGTTTACAGGTGGTGTTGCCATGTTAGCGCCTTCGTCGCTAGATTTACAGACTTTTCAGAACCGTTTAGCAACTTTTCTTAAAAGAAAATGCACCTTGCGATAAATCTACTGACTTATTGGACAAACCTTAGCCACTTTGCATAGATGAGAGTCACCACAATTGCCCCAACAGCACGAGGTTGGGCTTTCCGTCCACAGGCACACCTCTCTATATGTCTCATTCAACGACCACATGGCAGCTGACTTAGGCATGAATGAGCTTCTAACTTATTTTACAATATAGCAGCACAGCCGATGTCTTTATGTGTCTGGTAATTTCGCAGAAGTGGTTATAAAATCAGTTATAAAATCAGGATTTTAGCAGTGCAGAGCAGCAGCTTGGAAATGGCTTTGAAGTGACTGCTAGTTAACATGTAGTCTTGATGGAGCATGCTCCTAATGAGACGATGGATGGTGTCCTGGGGTATCTCCTCCCAGATCTGGACTAGGGCATCACTGAGCTACTGGACAGTCTGAGGTGTAACCTGGAGGCGTCAGATGGACCAAAAGGTGTTCTATTTTTATTTAGGTCAGGCAAGCGTGGGGGCCAGTCAATGGCATCAATTCCTTCATCTTCCAGGAACTGCCTGCATACTCACATGCCTGCATACTCACTGCCACATGAAGCCTGGCATTGTCGTGCACCAGGAGGAAACCAGGACCCACTGCACCAGCGGATTTTGTCCTGATACCTAATGGCAGTCGGAGTGCCATTGTCTAGCCTGTAGAGGTCTGTGCATCCCTCCATGGATATGCCTCCCCAGACCGTCACTGAACCACCACCAAACCGATCATGCTGTACGATGTTACAGGCAGCATAACGTTCTCCACGGCTTCTCCAGACCTTTCACGTCTGTCACATGTGCTCAGGGTGAACCTGCTCTCATCTGTGAAAAGCACAGGGCACCAGTGGTGAACCTGCCAATTCTGATGTTCTATGACAAATGCCAATCAAGATCCACAGTGCCGGGCAGTGAGCACAGGGCCCACTAGAGGACGTCGGGCCCCCAGGCCACCCTCATGAAGTCTCTTTCTGATTGTTTGGTCAGAAACATTCTCAATAGTGGCCTGCTGGAGGTCATTTTGTAGGGCTCTAGCAGTGCTCATCCTGTTCCTCCTTGCACACAGGAGCAGATACCGGTCCTGTTGATGGGTTAAGGACCTTCTACGGCCCTGTCAAGCTCTCCTATAGTAACTGCCTGTCTCCTGGAATCTCCTCCATGATCTTGAGAATGTGCTGGGGGAGACAGCAAACTTTCTGGCAATGGCACGTATTTATGCGCCATCCTGGAGGAGTTGGACTGCCTGTGCAACCTCTCTAGGGTCCAGGTATCGCCTCATGCTACCAGTAGTGACACTGACCCTAGCCAAATGCAAAATTAGTGAAAAACAGTCAGAAAAGATGAGGAGAGAAAAAATGTCAGTTGCCTCCAACTGGAAAACCATTCCTGTTTTGGGGGTCGTCTCATTGTTGCCCCTCTAGTTGTTGTTAATTTAGTTAATCCCAAAGCAGCTGAAATGGATTAACAACCCCCTCTGCTATGTCACTGACCAGATCAATATCCGAGAAGTTTAATTGACTTGATGCAATACTCTGATTAAAAAGTGTTCCTTTAATTTTTTTGAGCAGTGTACTAGGTTTTAATGTAGTCTTGGTATGGTTATGACACTCACAGCACTTGGTTAAGGTGAGGGAAAGATTGTGGTCTGGTTTAATACAGAAAGAGGTTACACAATGTGTTTATTTACATTTAACCAAAACAACGATTCCCTAACCTTAACCAAAGTGCTTTTGTTGCCTAAACCTAACTACAGAAGGGAACTTGGATGTGACCCCTGGTCTGGTGGGACAGTTGTGCATTTTCTATGCTTGCCATGCATTCCAACCACCTCATGGTGCCTCTGCTACCTTGAATAAATGTAGTGCTTCATTCATTAAAAAAACCCTTGCCTCTGAACATCACTCAGCCAGTGATTATGTTTCCTACAAAAAGTATTTGCTGTTGCAGTTTATTCGTATAGAAATTTTATTTCTAAGAGAAAGGGTTGAATTGTACTTGGAATTGTTCAGTATGAAAAGCAGGCATTTCTCATAAGAGAAAATTAAACCCCATATCAAGCAGTCAAGGTTCCTATAAGTCCGTCAAATGTATATTTTATATGAACATGATTGTTCTATTTTGAATGTCATTGTTTCTGTATTACACCTATTTTAAATGTTCAATATATTTGTTGCTTTATTTTCTTATTTACAAATTTAAACATCAATACATCAAACATTACTTAACAGAGAGCATCAGTGTTCGTGAAAAAAGTATAGTCTATAGTAAAAATGATAAAAAACCATAAAACCAACAATTAAGCCTTCAGTGACAGACTTAGTCCCCCTGCAGGTTACATACCTTCCTAAGATATCCTAGTCCTCTGAGAGTAGGAGGCTGTGATTGATGATACAATGTTAACCTACAATCATTTCTCTTACTTTAATGCTTCTGGGAAAAACCTCTTAAGCTTAAGAAGGTTCTTAAAATAGGTTATACAGCTGTTTCAGACTTCCGGAACTGGGCCCCGAATAGTTAAATGCCATATTAGGAATTATGACAATTCTGACTAAGTACTAAAAGAAAGAGCATGCCTGACATGCATTTCAACAAACCTGAAGGGATGAACTTCAGGTGACCACTTAAATTCCCTTTGAGGAAGTCATGCTGAGTATGTTCCTGTGACATTTTAGAGTGACTGAAGGAGACTTCTTCAGTTTTTCAGAAGGACATGTAAGGGGATCTATAACAGACATGAATGACTGAGCTCCTTCAGTCTACAGCATTATACGCACGGAAGCTCTGGATTAAGGGCCCCCTTATCCCTTTGTGCACCTGGGACTGAGCGGCCTGGCGTGTTTGGTAATCCATCTATGTATCTGGCTTGTTAGCACACTGATAAGTACTTAAGTGTGAGACTGTCTCTCAGAAACATGCAATTTGCAACTGGTGAAGGTTTTTTTTTTTTTTTTGATGGGTGACTTAATAGGAAATACTAACAGTGAAGAAGAATACAAAACCAAAACCAAGACCAACATCATTTAATCCCTTACTTCTCACACAGTTAACGTTTCTTGCCTTTCTACTTCTGCCATTCACTCTCAAGCATTCACACATTTTCGCTGGAGTGTGATAATGACCAAAGTATTAAAGCAGTGAAGTGTCATGTGTACCAACCTCAGACTGTCATACATGCCTGATAAATGTTTTATTGTTGGATAACATATTGTGCCAGAACCTGTTTAACTCACTTGTGAAAAAACACGACTAACACACAGACACACACACAGACACACACACATACACACACACACACACACACACACACACATACAAATTTAACTATTACCATATCAGTACACATATTAAATGTACAGGCCTAATTACAATAATTCCACCACCTTTCTGAATGAACATGTCTTACATATATCCAGGTACTGTGCACTTCACAGTATACGTAAATCCTTCTGTGGTATACACATTGCAATACAATCTAATTTCTGGATTAAAAATAATTACCACTCCTGTTGTTGGTGTTGAGATTAATGCTGTTGAAGTATTAGAAGCATTGTCCCACAACAGAGCTCATCAGTGCAACATTATTCAGCAGCTAACCCTCATAAATCAACCTAAGTCAGCAGAAAACTTTTCAAATAAGTCCACTAACAGAAAGAAAATGTTTCTTTACTTAAAACATAAGCAGTTATTATCACTGTAACAGCTGTAATAACTGTAATAACAGATGAAACATTTCAAGCAAGTTACAAGTCTCTGCAAATTGATTTATACAGCACACTCATTAGGAGTATGGAAGTTTAAACCTATCTTTATTCAAGAGCATAATCTTTCATTTTATGTGCATGATTTCTTGATGTCACGTTCAGATTTTGTAATGCTTTCTCTCAAAACCCTGCCTTCGCACTATAATAGTCCCTGGTCAAGTGTAAATTTTGAGCTCCTGCACCAGGTATGGTGTTGACCAATGAAATTATCACTACTACCCTGTGGGCACGTTCACTTTACTTCTTAGAGCATCCCTTAAAGGTGGATACTCTCCTTTTAATCGGGTTCATCCACTTCAGCCTCCCAAGGCTTTGTTATATATGGTTAAGTTAATATATATGACAGTTCCCCGTTTTTTAGCAATAATAGCTGTAACATCTGGTGATATTTCTCATTTTCAGGTTTCCTGTTTTACTTTGTGTACTCACCTCTACTGTCACAGAAACTGTTTCCCACCTACTTACCTGCCCCTGATGATCTACCAACCATGCATTGGAGAATATTGGGCAGTAAGGTGAAGAATATTAGGTTGTATGTCTCAATCATACAAAAATGTCTGAGATACCTGCTGTCTCTTCGTTTTGAATCAATTTCTTGGCTGAAAAGGGAATTCCATTCTTTACTGGCTAAATGTTTATCAAAGTCAAACTTTGTTTTTAAAGCTACACTAAGCAGGATTCCAGTGTATGGTGAAACTAGCTGTGCAAGCTGTGAATTAGAGAATATAACAAAACAGACAATTATTAATTTTTTTCAGTGTATTTGGGAAAATGGAAGTGTATTCTTAAGAAAATAGCTCAGGTTTTTAAAACTTTAAGAGAAAATTGTTGGAATTGCCCTTTAAGCTCTTTTATGAAGCTAATCACTATCCTCACAAAGGACGTGGAGTATCAGAACTCCAAAGCTAGTTCTAATCCTTTCACTCCTTCCATTTTAATTATCTTTGATGATCTGCTTTACATCTGATATAACACTCCAAATGAACTAACTGTAAGAATAAAAGCAACAGTTCTCTACGACATCACTAACTCATATCATAATTAGCTTTTTTTTTTTATTTCCAAAACTCTCTTTTCCACTCAACCCCTACTTCCTCTTTGTTTCTACCTCACTTTGTAGTAATTTGCGACATCTTTAATCACTAACCTCCCCCCTTCAATATTCAACCCTAAACCCCCCCATACCTACCCACAGTGAAATCATGTTATCGCCCATCTCCCAAAGGTGAGCTGCTATGGTTATTATTAAATGATGGATTGCACCAAATTTGGGACGGGGGATTGGGAGGGTCTCGTTTTGGCCATAGGGGAGATTAAACTCCAGGTGGTACTTCATTACTGGTAGCAATGTCATAATTACTATTACTATGTGCGGGTGTGTATAAGTGTAATGGAGTGACTAAAAATTACTGCCATTGTTAGGGTATAGAATTAATCCATGAAAGCTAAAAGTAACTCTTGTCACTTTGAAAGGGTATATTGAACACTGCATTGACACTCCATTATGAATGTCTACTGTCCATCTGCAGAAGGGGTCTGTATTTCTGCTTCTGGGAATGATTCAACACACATCTACACATAGAATCAACAACTCAAGACACCCAGGATACATTTTAAGCAGCAAATAATTTGATGTGATTTGATTAAGATCTGTCTCAGAGCATTAAAATACACAGCGATAACATCCAATATGATACAATACTCTATAATCCACACAAACAGCTATCTTCTATCATAATTGGTCAAGTGGTTGCAAGAAGAAGCAGTATCTTTAAGCATCAATCTATCCAGTTATAAGTAAGAGACAAGCTGTGCTTTAAAGGGATCACCAGCTCTTTTCAGTCACAATGAACACCTTTTGAGGAATTGAGACTGTGAGGAACATTTTAATATTTTTTTGTTCAGCTGACTGTTGGTTATAAGGTCACTTACAACACATTCTTACTGAGTGAGTCCTATAATTCTGCTAGAAATGATTGTAAGGTTCCTGCTTTTGAAACTTGTTGGAAAGTTAAACACAATCTGACTCATAAAACCTAAAGAAAGTCTAGATTTACACTTTACAAAATATGAGTTTGTTGAGTCATACATTCCTTGTCGGTTGACATAAACATCTATGACTTACATTCGTGGGTCTGTCAACAGTGTCAGCAACAAACTTTGGACTCAGAGGTTTCTTGTTGTGTCCTGTCTTTGGGCTCTATGTATTTTTCTGTTCTGTGGTTTGCTGCCATTAGTGTTGGCCCAAAATGAAAGACTGAATATTTTCTACTGGTATTTTTGTGAGTTCAGTATAATTTTGTGTGTTCAATGTTACTCACCAAAACACATTGCCTGCATCCTACAGGTCTAACAAATGTGTCAAGTGCAATTCCTTCCTCATAAAACATGTGCAAAATTGATTTTGTAAGCATTTTAAAACCAGCTTTGCTAACATCCATGCTTACGAACCAGCAGTTGTCTTCTCTGCCTTTGCCAATGCACAGCTACATATCTTGGTGTGTCACTGCCACCTGTTGATAAGTGTAACAGTGTGGCAGCGTTGTGTATCACATCATCTGCATTCACATGCCCATACATGTGCACAAGATAAACAAACCCAGAGAAAAATAGCTCTGTCACACTGCTACTGGTAAAAAAGCTCCACAAGGAAGCTTTAAATTAATTTGTACATATTTATATATAATATAATATTATATAAGTGCCACGCTGAAGTTTCACCCCCATAAAATGGAAGTTAACACTTGAAAAACTATTAAAAAAAAGACCAGTGTAAAGTGCATGTCAGGGCAAAAACAATATAGAGTGGGGTCCAAAATTCTGAGACCACTTATACCATTCACAGGAATGGGAAAGTGGTCTCAGACCTTTGGACCCCAATGTATATTTTATGTCACTCATATTTACAGGTGCAAAATATCAGCTCAGGGAATTGATATGCACACTAATACAGTAGGTGCTGCACCTGATTTAGACTAAAAACAACATCATGTTTAAAAAAGGGGGTTTGATCATCATTGCCTGATAACATTGCATGCCATTGCAGCAAAACTTGAGCCTGGTTTAACTTTTTTGTTAAATCTACCACTACTAGGTTTATTTATTTTAGATTTATTGTAAGAATTTAACTGTGTTAATGTTACTACCCACTCAGCTGTTCAGTAAACCCCTTTGAAGATAATAATGTGTAATAATGACACAGCAATCCAAAAGCTGGCACCAGTTCTCATCATTAGCATTTTTTTTCAAGAACTCACTCACTCTCTGTCGTGTATGACCCAGTGTGGGCTGACTCTGACACTTTTCACTCCTCTAATGCTCTTTATATGGGCTGCAGGACAACTGGAGTCTTGTATAGCTGCATAAGCTTCCATCATGAGCTAAGAGCAAAACCAGAGGGCAGGGACATTACCTCTCCAGGTTTCTCACCAGCTCTCACTTCTCTCTCTGTGTCTCAGTTATTCATACAATTTACGCTATTATGTAGCTGAAAATTAGAAAGGCAGGTAGAGGGGGAAGAGATGTTATTCTTATCTTTAGAAGTCCAGGCACCACAGGTGCCTAAAAGGCTGTTAACCAAACAGCCTTTTAGCTATAATGTTTCAGCCATCATTGGTTCATTCCTTACTTGCCCTTTTGGATATAGGTTACCCTTCATCAGCCCAACCTCCAGGGATCTAGACTACATGTAGGTTTTACTTCAGGCAGGAACTAAACGTTTTCATTGTCTTGTCTGCGATATTCCCTCATGAACTATTATTGATATGATATTAAGGAGGAGTTCATTCAATTCAGTTCATTCATTCATTCTGTTGTCCTTTTGAGGCTTTGGTTTGTGGTGCCGTTGAATTGTGTTGCATTACATTTAAAAGTTTTTTTTTTTCTAATCTTTTGACTTTTGACTGGCTATAATACACAAACAAAGATAATCTGGAATAAACCCAAACTGTGGGCAACAGACCCAAGCAGCTACTAACATGACTGAAGGCATAAAAATTTTGCGAGGCCTGGTCACAACAGTAAATGACAAAGCAAAATGTATTTGATTGCTCCAACAAAATAGGTGGTGGTGGAAGCTTGATGATGTAGTTAATGCTTTCAGGCTGTGCAGTACCTATTATTGGGTGTGGTTTGCTTCATTCATGGCAAAATTAAAACAATGGGCTCTACTTGTGTGCTGGCACATGGTGGAAAACACAGTGGCACTAATATTTTCCTGTGGCACACTGAGATTATTTTTTTGACTGCACCAGGTTGGTATCTTGGAGACAGGGTGTATGCCCCAGTGGGAGGAGAGGCACAGTAGAGGGTGTTGCAGCATTGATATAGTGACACACTGCAATCTTGCTGCCAATAATAAGTGTGTTTTGCATAATCAACTTCCTGCCTGCTTAGAGCCAGACAACTGATCTGCACAGTTTTGTTCCATAGAATTTTGGTCACTTCTTCTGGTGATATCACACCCATATAAACATCCCTAAAATTACACAACCTCTTCTATCTGTGTTTTGCTTGTTTTTCAACTTATATTTTACATTTTTCAACCAGCTGAAATGTGATCATGCCGACAAAACAGTTGTATTCCGATTATGGCATTAATGTCATGCAGGCTGAATACAGACTAATGAGGGATTCTCACCAGCTGTATAAATGGACTGGACTTACAGCTCTGGAAAAAAATAAGAGACCACTGTAATTTTTTCTGAAATCAGCATCTCCACATGTATGACAGCCATTCCATTCCAGTGTCTGTTGAATTCCAACACAAGTACACCTCATTCTACTAAATGAGGTACTATTTAGGGGATCACCTGAACCAAATCTTATTCAACGAGGAAAAGTATAAAAACCACTGCTGTGTGCTCTTGCAATAGGACCAGCTGAATGGCAAAAACAGTGCTCGTAGTTTCTCAAAAGTAATTGGTATCAAAAAATAACTACTGACAATGCCAAAAGAAAGTTGAAAAGAAAAGTTTTGAGTGAGGAAAAGAAGGGTTAAATTCTGGCTTTACTGGCAGAGGGATACAGACAGCGTCAGCTTGCTTCCATCCTTAAAATTTCTAAGATGGCGTCTTCATAAGAACAAGGTCAAGCAGCAGACATTGGGGACAACAAAGCTACAGACCGGCAAAAGGCGAAAACAACTCTCCACTGACCGGGATGACCATGAACTCATTTCAATGTCACTCAGCAACCGTAGGATGAAATCAAGTGACCTACAAAAAGAATGGCAAATGGAAGCTGGGGTGGGCAGGGCTCAAGTCGTATAAAGCTAGAAAAAAGCCCTTCATCAATGAGAAGCAAAAAAGAGCCAAGCTGAGGTTTGCAAAAGACCATAAGGATTGGACCATAGAGGACTGGAGTAAGGTCATCTTCTCTGATGAGTCCATTTTTCAGCTTTGCCCAACACCTGGTCGTGTAATGGTTAGATGGAGACTTGGAGAGGCCTACAAGCCACAGTGTCTCGCACCCACTGTGAAATTTGATGGAGTGCGTCAGCAAGGCTGTAATCGGGCAGATGCATCTTTGTGAAGCACGCATGAATCAAGCCACGTACAAGGTTATCCTGGAAAAATAACATGCTTCCTTCTGCTCTGACAATGTTCCCCAAATCTGAAGATTGGTTTTTCAAGCAGGACAATGCTCCATGCCACACAGCTAGGTCAATCAAGGTATGGATGAAGGACCACCAGATCAAGACCCTGTCATGGCCAGCCCAATCTCCAGACCTGAACCCCATTGAAAACCTCTGGAATGTGATCAAAAGGAAGATGGATGGTAGCAAGCCATCAAACAAAGCTTAGCTGCTTGAATTTTTGCACCAGGAGTGGCATAAAGTCACCCAACAGCAATGTGAAAGACTGGTGGAGAGCATACCGAGACGAATGAAAGCTGTGATTGAAAATTGGGTTTATTCCACCAAATATTGATTTCTCTTCCTTAGTTAAAACATTAGTATTGTGTTGTTTTAAAATGAATATGATCTTTTTCTTGAGGTCTGTAAACACTGCATCTTTTTTTGTTATTTTGACCATTTGTCATTTTCCACATATAAATGCTCTAAAGGACAATATTTTTATTTAGAATTTGGGAGAAATGTTTTCAGTAGTTTATAGAATAAAAGAGAAATGTTCACTTTACTCAAACATATACCTATAAATATTAAAATCAGAGAAACTGATAATTTTGCAGTGGTCTCTTAATTTTTCCCAGAGCTGTATATAGTGCTTTTCTTGTCTAGTCTAGTCCCTTTAGTGGACAACCCGCTCCCCCATTAGTAGGTAGTCCATATTTACAGCCTTTCCTTTACTCTAGTGACTCTCGCTATATAGCCATGTTAAGGCAGCAGGTATCTGTTCCATCTGCATTCTCTAACGGTAGTGATGATACACACTGTCAAGCCATAATAAAGCAGAGCAGATCCAAGGAGAAAATTTTTGTGCAAACAACACCAGACTGTTGCAAAATAACCACAGAAACCTCTGTGCTTACGTGCACATCAAACTTGTCTTTTTCATTAACTACACAATTTTTTCTACTGTAAATCATGAGGTATGTCGGATACTGACACATTGATGTCACTTGAGTCAGAACCAGATGGGGCTGAAGACTACAAGTTCGAAAATGAAATGAGTGAGCTTATTAGACCTCTGTGGCCCATTCTACCCAATACCCAACCTTAGTGTTGGCAGTTGGGTTGCATTGTTGGTAATGTATGCTCACCGAGCACCTTAGATTATAGCACCATGCAAATACTAAGTAGGGCTTCCCGTTGCTCTCAAAACAGCATCAGTTCTTCATGGCATGGATTCCATAAGATGTTGTGGAAACATTCCTTTGAGTCTCTGCTCTATGTTGAAATGATTGCATCACATCATTTCTGAAGATTTGTCAGCTGCGCATTCATGCTGCCAATCTCCCTTTCTAACACATCCCAAAGGTGTTCTATTGAATTCAGATCTAGTTACTGGGGAGGCCATTGAAGTACATTGAACTATTCGTGATGTTCATGAAACCAGTTATGGATGACTTTTACTTTGTGAGATGTTCCGTTATCATGCTGGGAGTAGCCATTATAAGATGGTAAACTGTGGCCATCAAGGGATGCACATGGTCAGCAGCAATACTCAGATAGGCTGTGGCATTCACGTGATGACTGACTGGTATTAAAGGCTGGGTCCATTGATTCATGCTGTTGATTCTACATTCTGACCCTATCATCTGTGCGCCTCAGCAGAAATCCAGATTCATCAGACAAGGCTACATTTTTCCAGTCTTCAACTGTCCGGTATTGGTGAGCCTATTCCCACTGCAGGCTCATATTTCTGTTCTTGGCTGACAAGAGTCAGCTCCAACCAGTCTGGTCATTCTCCTCTGACTTCTCTCATCAACAAGGTGTTTTTGTCCACAGAAATACTAAATCCAGCTTCCCTGGCAACAACAATCATGTCACTGTCAAAATAATTCAGATCACACTCTGATGTTTGATGTGAACATTAACTGAAGCTACTGAACTGTATCTGGATGATTTTATGAATTGCACTGCTGCCATATGATTGCC
Organism: Xiphias gladius; assembly: GCF_016859285.1. NCBI lineage: Eukaryota > Metazoa > Chordata > Actinopteri > Istiophoriformes > Xiphiidae > Xiphias > Xiphias gladius. Next base: position 32,248,804 of record NC_053414.1, on the reverse strand, counting down.
AGACTGGATAACTGAATGAATAAGCAGGCATGCAGGTGTTCATAATAAAGTGCTCAGTGAGTGCGTGTGCAAGGTTTTGACAAGGAATAAAATTCTTTGAAATAAAATAGAGGAAATATATGGCTCTGCAGCAGCTTTGATGCTTTTTTCATTTTTTAACTGTCTATTGCGTTTGCCCAATTTTGAATTTGGGCAAAAGAACAGTTTAACTATTAGTATTACTGGAGCAACCTAAATCTCTGATGATAATTTTGTGTCTTCAGAATAGGGTGATGTTTGGTATTATGTTGGATGTTGTGCTATTTTCTTGTGCCTTGTCATATGTTCATAAGTTTTTTATCAAATCCCTTTACATTCATCCATTAACCATCCATCCATATATCCCTCCCTTTCTCCTTCCCTCAAAGTGGTGCCAGGGGTCATGGTAATAAAACCCAGAACTCATGTAATTATTATTACATACATTCCCATTTAAATGCTAATGGAGCTGGTAATTATTAGGTATACAAATCACACACACACATGTACACATAAATGGGTATGAAAGCCAATACATTTACAATACACACCAACAAATAGATGGACGGCTACATGGACACAAATACACACCCAGACATGCACACACCGATCTTAATAATAAAATGAAAAATTCCCTAATTATAATGAACTCTGTGAATAGCTGACTAGCCCTCCTAGTCATTAGTGTGAATACATTTCCCTTATGTATTATGAACATATTAACATATTAACATGTGATTATGTCACTGCCAGAAATCTGATTGATACTGGCTCGAATATACCTCTGAGCTCATTGACCCACTGTGTGCGCATGTATCCCTGTCTAACATAAGAGCTCCCATGGTTGTGAAGTACATTAGTACTGCCAGCCTGATAAATCCTCCAGGGCTCAAGAAGCTCATCACATGTGCCTCAATAAGCTTCATGCTGCCGATATCTAAGTTGCACAGGGGGAGAGTGGGGGGGTAAAGTAAAAACTACTATAAATAGTCATAACAATAAATACACAGTAAGTGAACAGAGAATGTACAAATGCAAATGTGAAAAAAGTAAAAAGTAATGTGCAAGGTAGAATCACAGTATGGACATGAGTGCAAAAATGGAAACTTGCGGTACGTACGGTTTAACGGCAGAGTACTAATGGAGATGTGCAGAAAGGGGAAAATTTTATAACTGGATGGCCACAGGAAGGAAGGACCTCCTGTGGCATTCAATGGAGCACTTAGTCATCCTGAGTCTCTGGCCGAATGTGCTCCTCTGGCTAACCAGAGTACTGTGTATGGGGTAGGAGACATTGTCCATGATGAAGAGGAGTTTTGACAACATCCTCCTCTCCACAACTACATGCAGAGGGTCCAGCTCCATCCCCAGGACTTAGCCAGCGTTCTGAACCAGTTTGTTGAGCCTGTTGATTTCAGCCATCCTAAGGCTACTGCCCCAGCAGACCACAGTGTAGAAAACAGTGCTGGTCACCGCAGACTCATAAAACATTCGCAACATGGTGCCTCAGACATTGAAGGACCAGAGCCTCTGGAAGAAAAAGAGCAGACTCTGGCCTTTCCCATAGAGAGCCATATGGTGCCTGGTCCAGTAGAGTTTGTTGTCCAAGTGGACACCTAGGTATTTGTACTCCTGTACCATCTCCACCATCTCTCCCCTAATGGAAAGAGGAGTAGCAGGACCTCCTGAAATCCGCCACCAGTTCATCTGTTTTTCTAATGTTGAGCTGCAGGTGGTTCATTTCAAGAGGAGTAGCAGGAGTCCTGGGCATCCTGAAACCCAACACCAGCTCCTTTGTTTTGCTGATGTTGAGCTGCAGGTGGTTCAGCTCAAACCAGTCTACAAAGTACCCCACCTCTCCCTGGTACTCGGACACATCCTCCCCCTGATGCATCAAACAACTGCAGAGTCATCTGAGAACATCTGTAGGTGGCAGATCTCCGTGTTGTACCTGAAGTCTGAGATGTACAGGGTAAGGAGAAAAGGGGACAAGATGGTCCCCTGTGGAGCTCTAGTACTGCTCACCACTGTGTCTGACACACAGTTCTGATGCCGCACATACTGAGGATGTACGGTAAGGTAGCCCATGATCCAGCACATCAGAGGAGCACCAACCTACATGGCAGTCATCTTCTTCCCCAGCAGGGCAAGCTGAATGGTGTTAAAAGTGCGGGAGAAATAAAAGAACATGATTCTGACTGCAACCCCTGGCCTTCTTTCAGAAGCAGATTGCTTTGCCATTATTATACTTCTTCACTGGGGTTTACTGAACAGCTGAGTGGGTAGCAACTTTAACACAGTTAAATTCTTACTTCAGTTTTAGATATTTGAGGTAAATCTACCTTCAAAAATGTAAACCATTAAAAAAAGCACAGTTTATTTTGTTGTTTAATGGTTTCATATGTGGCATTTTGTATTTCTATAGATAACTAGCAATGGAAAATGACTGTGGCTTTGGTAGTTCTTAAAATGTTAAACTCCTTTGGCTAGATTATTGCTGCAACCAGATGAAATAAATCTAGTAGTGGTAGATTTAACAAAAAAGTTCAACCAGGCTCAAGTTTTGCTGCAATGCAATGCAACGTTATCAGGCAATGATGATGCAACCGACTTTTTTAAACACTGTTGCTAAGTCTTAATAAGGCGCAGCACCTACTGTATTTGTGTACATATCCATTCCCTCATCTGATATTTTGAACCTATAAATATGAGTGACATAAAATATACAGTGGGGCACTTTCCCATTAACGTGAATGAGAAAGTGGTCTTGGACTTTTGGATGGATTGTTTTGATCTTTCACTGACTTTGTAAAAAGAAAAATATACAATGCGGTAATGTGAAAGGTACTTTTTTACAGAACAGAATAGTACTACTATGCATATCAGAGCTGTGTGGTAATCTGAAATGAGGCAAACCCTCAAAATACTCGAAATCAAATTTTCTCTGTGGCCAATGTATAAATGCCCAGCAAATGTTGTAGTAAATTATATATAACGATTTGTCAAGTGTGTTTTTGATTTACCCGACTAGTTATTTTAATTATTATTAAAATAATTATTTAATGTCATTACTGTATGGGTCAGAATCAAGGACTCTGATTAGGACCATCTGACTGAAATGTAGTAGTGCAGACAGTGAACAAAGTTACCTTTTTATCCTTTTCCAGTCCCCCAAACCTGAACAAACTGAGTACAACAGAGTTTCATCTTTGAAAATATTGCCATTTGTTACTTTTACTGTCCTACCGTGACCATGACCACCTCTCCACCTCTGACGCTATAAAAATGAAAACTATATAAAACTGCAGAAAATGAAAACTTTACTTTCTGAAGAAAGCAGAAGAGAATTGATGTTCCTTCAATTTTTTCTATGACTGATGATGACAGCATGAACACATCCCCACGCACTTTCAGAATCACACACAGAGCTGACAGGAGCAGTAATCAACTCTGGTATGTCCAGGATGAATGGTTGTCCAGGGAACAGGTAGAAATAGAGAAGAAGGCGAGAGAACAAGGTGGATGAAGTGACCACATGTTTCTAAAAGAGGCATGCATGCATGCATGCGCGCGCGTGCGTGTGTGTGTGTGTCTGAGAGTCATCTCCAGAGAGCTAACAGTACAGTGTCTTACAACCCTGCATTGATTGAGAAAATACAGAACGTGCTCCCGATAACCAGTAATTCCAAACTGTGAAAAAATATTCACAAACACGATTCATCCTTCACCTTAAAATCCCACAGAGAAGACACTTACATTTCAGCTGTCAGTGCTCTTTCTGTATAATAAGTGCATCAGTAGAATAAGGAGCCAGCTACTTGAGCATTTGTGATACACTTTTGGGATGAACTGGAACATTGACTGCAAGCCAGGCTTTATCACTAAACATCAGTGGCTGACCTCTCTAATGCTTATAAGGCTGAATGCAAGTAATTGCAGCCAGACAAAACTTAAACCAGGGGAGTGAAGGCTGCTTATAGCAGCAGATGTCCATGGTTTTAGAAAAAAAAAATTCAACAAAGGCTAAGGATATTATGTTTAAGTGTCCACATACTTTTGTACTTAGTGCTCAAAACCAAATGCATGAACATTTGGTTATCAATTCCCAAATCCTTTTACAAGGTCCTATTGAGAATGAGAGAGTACTTGTTGGTGATATCAGTTTCATTTTAATTCAAACAATTATCAAACTCATTACATTAACAGGGCCAAACTAAAGGTGAGCGACAAATAGGGTATAACAAGACTTGCACTTGTGCTAATAAAGCTGGCCGGCTGTCTAAATGAGAAGTTAGGAGTGTGAGGTGAGGCATTCACTTGAACAGCAACAAGACTATGGACACATGCCTGCATTCACACATTCAACAGCCAGCTGTAACGAGGACATTCCATTCCATTGATTCGCTGTCTATCTAACCCCAACCTCTCCTTACAAAAAGCCTAAACCTTACTGCTTCTCTAAAGGGAGAGAGAAAGAGCAAAACGACTGTGTCCAATAAGTACAAAAATATTGTCCCTGGCTGTCTGCTTGATTTCCATGGCCCCTAAAGCCATCAACAACTCCACCAACTGTGACTAAACAATCTTGTTAGTTTCCCTACACAACATCTCTCTTTCCGGTGTCTTACAAAGAAAGTGATCACCCTTCCCTTTAACTGGTTTTCTTTTCAAATAGCATGCTCAAGACAGGATTATTCCCTCTACAGACACTGCTCATGTTGTAAACCTGTACTAGGTTTCTATCAAGTATTCAATTCCTCATATCAAAAAATTTGTTTTAAATAGCATCAGTCAATGTTCCCCTTTAAATTTAAATAACAGATAGATACAACAACAGATTTTTAACAGTTACATTTCAAGAATTTTTCAATTTTCAATTTTATCTCACTTGCTGTGATATCCATTTTGATTTGACCTGACTTAAAAAATATGGTGACTTATGAAGTAAAGTAAATTTAACCAGAGATGAACTCATTGGTCTTTTCTAGTCAAGTTTTCCTATAAAGTGGTAAAACATGCTGAGCTTTGAATGCCATGCTAACTATGGGGCAAAATTATCAGTTCCTTTCCACTTACAGGAATGATTTTCACTGAAGGACTCATTGAATAACTGCAGTAGCCTTTCAGGTTGTAATGATGGTAGAACTATGTGCTCAGTTTGGGTTGTCAGAAATCTTAATGGCAATTATGGAAACAGTGTGTTCATTCACAGTAAGGAGAAATTCACAGTAAGGAAGTTGAGAATGCAATGTACTGACAACTCTACTCATGGCTCATTAATTTACCTCAACGTCCTTCATAGAAGAATTTCAATGTTTTTTTTTCCTTAGATGTTACAATGTGGAGCTTATAATTGACCTCCAACTCTCTCTGCAGGCAGACCATCCAAAGTTTAACCAGGCATTATAAATTTGAAGCGATAATCCATTCAAGATAGGCCTGCACTGGTGTGCCCTCCCAGCTGGATGTGTCTGGAACACCCAGTGGCAGGCATCCTGCATCCAGGAGGCATCCTGAATAGATACCTGAACCATCTCCTTTGAATTCTTACAAGGTGATGAAGCAGCAGGTCTACTCCGTGGAGTTCTACTTGGAACTCCTTCACCCTGTTCCTTCAGAGGGTGTCTGGGCTCCTTCTGAGAAACAAATTTTTCCCAGTTGTATTCATGATCATTGATGGTTTAAGCATAAATTAAAAATAGAAAGCTTTGCCCTCAGGCTCAGCTACCTTTCACCACAACAGTCTTATGCAGTGGTACGCCTTGAGATTGTAAACATGAAAATCACAAACAGAATCACAAAACGGACCGACAATGCATAACCTTGATGAAGCCTCACATCCATTGAGATTGGGCTTGATTTGGTGCCAGATGGATTGAGGCAAAAGCAGACCCGATATTCCAATAGCAGCACCAAACAAGACATACTGAGAGACATGTTTATTTTACTTTTTAGTTGTTTTTTTTAACTGTCACCACAGCATTTGTACCACTACTGCGCTGTCAATTTAAAGGCTTTCCACTCCTGCCCTACGACAGTCTCTCTTTAGGGCATATATGCTGTCAGTTATCCAGGGCAGGGAAACTTGAGAGAGATTTTTCTGTCTGAATAGACCTATTTGGTCCGAGATCTGGGTGCAAGTAGTATTAAAATTTTTTAAGACTGTGTCAACATCTTGACTTAGGAAGACAGGAAAGCATTTGTAAATTTAGCTGCAGAGGAAGTATTAAAATACAAGAGCTTACAGGGTTAGGCTTGTTATTAGACAGATTATTTTGGACCACAGATGTGAGCTTTATGCATTTGTGGTCAAAGACACTAACATTCTTGCATAGTATGCTGGCTATCAAAATGCTATGTGATAGGACAAGCTCAAGAGTGTAGGCCCTGTGAAAATCCTACTTATTTTAAAAGATTCAACGGTGTTTATAAACTCAATGGCTAAAAGGTTATCTGCGCAGCAGACGTGTGTCAAAATCTCCCATCTGATATTATTTGGATTTCGTTGATTTCTCTCTCTACATGATCTTGTCCTATACTGTGGGCTCTGACTAATAATTATCGGCATTGAGGGCATCTGGGCACAAGGGGGAGCCACTGAGTCTATGCCTATGACTAGATTGTTAAAAACTGTTAAAAAAACTAAGTTGTGCATTAAAGTATGTACACCCTGTCTGCTAGGGTGAACACCATCCTTCAGATAAGGAAGGAAGAAGAATGGACCATTCCAAAAGAGGTTAAAGTTTGTTAATTAGACTGGAGACATGTATGAAGGCTAAGGATCCAGCTAAAACAACCGACGCCTCGGCCAAGTGGGGGGATGGGTCCGGAGATAAAAACACACTTACCGCAGTCATTAAGCATGAAGAAGCCTGCTAATATCGTGTTTTAAGATCTCAGACATCCATCATTACAGCCTACATGGATAATAACATTACGAGCACTAGGGTGTTTCTCCAGGATGCAGTGGATCTTGTCCCGGATGTCAGCCACCTTAGCACCGTGGAAACAGAATGTCACAGCTGATCTTCTCCTAACGTTCCTCACTATTGAATCACCAATAACCAGAGTGGAGGGAGAAGCAGATGGTGATGGTGCAGATTGAGCAGCTGAAGCTGATTGTAAGGGAGCAGCTGAAGGAGGTCAGAGGAGAGGTCAGATGAAGAGCCCTGTGGAGCCGGAGTGAAGTTTGTCTTTGAGTGGTGAGATAATCAACCAGTGGGGAGGCCGGGGACGATGGAGATCTGCTAGACTCGCTTGATAGAGGTGGAGGAAGCCATGGGCAAGGGAAGGGAATTGATCTAAACCAAGTAGGTCATATTGATTCTCTAGCTGAATGTCATGGGTTGCGGGAGTATGAAGGGAGTGTCTCCCTCTCTTTTCGTGATTGCTGACCACAACCCAGGGCTCTGGGAGTTAATCCCCGGACTTGAGCCAGGGGTCTTTTGGGAAAGAGACTCGAGCAGGAGCAGGAGGGGAGGCTAGAGCAAGAGTGCCATACAAGGCAGGAGCATCTGGGGGCAGGCCAAGAGTAGCTGGAGCAGGAGCAGCAGTGACCAAAGCAGCAGCACAAACAGTGGCATCCAGCTCTTTCAGCACAAGTGGTGGTGGCCTGTAGCAGGCAGAAAATGATAGTGTCCAAGTGCCTCTCAGCTTCCTGGATTTCATAGTCAAAATCTGGATGTCTGATTTTTGCAGTAGAGTCATTTTTAAATATTTCTTTTAACTGGATAAGGATATTAGCCATCAGACTTCTGTGTGTAAAGTTAATGAAGAAAAGAGTTGAGCACATGCTCGAGAAGCCATGTCTCCACTTACCACACCATCTGGCTCTAAGACAAGCAAGAAGAACACTGACTTGAATTTCCACACTATTGACAAGCAAAATACTGAACCCTAAATTGCTCCTGATAGTTAGGCCAGTTCCCTGCAAGGTAGCTTTTTGCCATTGATGTGTGAGTGTGTGTGGGAATGGGTGAATGAAAGGCAAATTGTAAAGCCCCTTTGATAAATACATTACACAAATTTATACTTGTATTTATACAGTATATAAGTTGACCTCATGTATATAACACATTTTCATAAGGGCAAGATTACACATGCCCATTTGTCGATAATTCACATAAATTATTGCTGCTTCACATGGTTTTAAAATCGTGTTCATATGTGATGCATTTTACAAAACTTTATATACATTTAAAGTAACGTGTATAAAGTATGAACCCATTTTTGCCCATGAGTGTACACTCATTAATCCAATGCAAATTTATTTAAATTCAAATTTAAATCTCTCATTTGCAAAATTACTCAGACCCATTGTTGTGGCACTCCAGATTTTTTTTTTCATTTGCATCTTGTTTGTAATAATTATCTTTGAGATGTCTCTAGAACTTGATTGGAGTGCAACTGTGGCAAATTGATTGGAAAGTTTAGAAAGACATAGTTTAGAAAGGCATTGGACATAGTTTAGAAAGGCACCTGTGTATGTAAGGTCCCGCAATTCACACTACTATGTCAGGATAAAAACCAAACCATGAAATCCAAGGAACTTTCTATATACCCCGTGATAAAATTATGGCAAGGCATAGATCAGGGCAAGGCTATAAAACCATTTCTAAGTTCTGGTTAGATTTAGGATAGATGAAAGCCACTTTGAGTAAAATGCATATGATAGCCCACTTGAAGTTTGCCAAAAGACATTTGAAGGTCAAAAGGAAAAAGATTCTTTGGTCTGATGAGACAATGAGACAAATACTGAACTCTTGGGAAACTCCAAACATTATGTCTGGCAAACACCAGGCCCTACTCATCACTTGGCTAGTACCATCCCCACCTGAAGATGGTAGTTCAAAGTTTCTTCCCTGACAAAGCTTGAGAGGATCTGCAGGGAAAAATGGAAAAAAAATTGCTCTGATTCATGTGTGCAAATTTGTAAAGATATACCCAAGAAGACTCGAAGTGTACTTGCTGCCAAAGAGGCTTCTACAAAGTACTGAATTAAGGGTCTGAATACTGTTGTAATTGAGAAATTCCCATTTATGATTTTTAATAAATTAGCAAAAATTTCTAAAACATGTTTTGGGTTATTGAGTGTAGACTAATGGGCAAACATGGCAATTTATCCATTTAAAATGAAATCTATAACAATAAACTGTATATATTGAGTATATTGAGTATGTAATAGTGAAGGCATTTTTCTTCCATGAGGGATGTATAATCTTGTTAAAAAACATACTATTAAACTGTAATCCTAATATTCAGTTAAATTGTTAAAATTGCACAGTTCTATTCAATGTTATAATTTTATTTTGATTCATTTAGCCTTTTTTTGGCAGGGAAAAATCAATTTTAAACTAGAACTGTAACTGAAAGTAATGGGGATCAATTAGGCTAATATGGGTATTAGCTCATATTAGGTATGAAAGCAGAAAAATAAGATGATAAAGTGTATGAAAACATCTGACGAGTAGTTGACACAAACATTGTAACTATATTTCTAGAAAAATCAGTTTTTAGGCGTTGGAGTCTTGCTATGAAACCCCTCATTTCTAAGCTCCTTTCCCACGGAGTGTGCCTTGCCAAAGTGTCAAGAGACTGAGCTTTAGAGCAAAGTGTCACCTAAATCATTTCAAGTTATGAAAGGATAAAAATTCCCTTATGGACACTTTTATTCTGTTAGATCTCATGGATCTGTGATCCTCAGTGCTTTCACACACTTATTGTTTGATGGACTGTAGAGATTCACCTTTTTCTTGATTAACTACCTTGGCCCACTTTCCTCTATTCTTCCCTGTCTAATTCTACTTCTCATCATTTCCCAGAATGACTTTCAACTGAACATGTTGCATTCAGCTGCCAACTTCAAGTCTGGCTGGAGAGAGCAATAATGGCAGCAATAGCAGCATAAGACATTTAGATAAAGCCAATGTTGTATGTGTACCTTATACCCAGAGGACATTTAGTCTTGGTGCTGCACCAAATTGATTTCTCCTCCATTGTGATGAATTTAGTTACAGCGATGTTTGTACAAGATTCATGTAGACAGCCTAAGGCATTGTAGCTATAATGTTTATAGTTTCTGAATGTCATTTATATAAGTTCATATTTTATTTTATTAATTTGTAATATAATATTTGACTTTAAATCGTTCTGGATGTGCCTCCAATATGTTTAGCTTGTCACATATACTGCTGTAATGTCACTTTCATCACTTAACATAACATAACATAACAAGATCTCGTTTCAACAGTAAAAAAATAAGAAAAATCAGTATATTTTCAATTTGTATGTAATATTTTAGTATTTAACAGTTGCATAAGGTATATATGTAAAAAAAACAAAAAAAACAACCGCAAACAAATAAATAAAAACGTCTGGGTTATGGCATGAAAGTATTTGTGACAATTTAATTTATTTTTATATGTTGCTATTGACCTATTGATACCTATCACGTAATTGAAGATTATTACAAGAGGGAAAAAGATCCTGCCATAAACACATACTGTATTTTACTTTTTACTTTACTTTTACATTAACTCTAACAGGTAAATAAGATCGAGTCAGAGATAGAACCTTATCTAAAGTCTTAGAATTTATAGTTAGCTGTGTGACATGGCTGTCCTCTCAGTAGATTAGTAGCCACAAATACTGAATACATATGAAGCTTTGACTGCAGATTGTTTTTTTTTTTCCCTTGTCACCTCAAATGCCAAAATGAAATATGATTTTTAAAATAAATGAAGTGGGATGGAAGTTGGTTTGGCTTTGTCCATTGGCTGAAGCAGACTGTTACTCTCATGCTGTTCTTATACATTACAGTGTCAGACTGGAGGGCTCCTGTCTGCAGCTAATCACATCCATGAAAAATAGCCACATAACAGCCTGATGGAGGAGGCAGTGGAGTGTGCATGCACGCACACAAACACACACATAGACGTACAAACACACACAATTTTTTGGTGTCACTGATGCCTGCAGTCATTCTGAGTGTGATATCCTGGACACGAGGTATCACCTACAGCTCTCTTTCTTGCTCTTTCTCTGAGTGTATGGGAGTAATAAGCAGCTGAATTTAGCTGACCGTGTGTGTGTGTGTGTGTGTGTGTGTGTGTGTGTGTGTGTGTGTGTGTGTGTGTGTGTGTGTGTGTGATGGTAGTTTCATCTAGGAGAAATTGCCAATGTTTTTCTCTCTGGAGCTTGTGCCCACATTCATTACCTGTTCAGATCGAGCGGCAGCATTCACGCTTACATCACACACACTCCAGCAAATGTGCGTAGACATACATGCTAGAAATACACACAAAATAACATAATGTTCAGTGAAATAGAGTGAAAGATACAGATGTGAAAGATACATATGTAACCACGCACACAGAAAACCATACTAAAAAGGTGCAAAAAAATAAGACAAACATGCCTATACACGTAGAGAAACAACTGACTGATAAACATATGCACATAGAAATACATACACAAAAAAAGACCTGCAGCAAAAGTCCTTCTCTAGGTTCTTTCTGCCTCTGAAACCAATGTGCTTTCCTCTTGCACTTAACATTGAGTCTCTCTCTCTCTCTTTCTCAGCCAATGATGTGTGAAATGAGGAAACATGACAGCTGAGTCCGACAAGGCCGCTGTAGCCTCACTGCAGCACACCTATGCAAACACACCTACACTACAACATACAGGAGGCTTTATACAGGTAACACTGACCAGCTCAGAAACAATAACATTTACTACATTGTGCAGTACATCAGAGTTCTATATACAGTATATGTACAGTGCTGGGAAAATTCAATCACATGATCATTAAATGTGAAGATTAAAATATACTATTACGTTATTCCTTTTTCTTTAAATTGTGAATAATTAATAATAATTAATTAATAATTAATGAATTTTTAAATTGATGTGAAAGATCATCAACATTCTACAAAATGGTTTGACATTTGTACCTTTTGCTACTTCATAAACTATTGGTGTCCCTACCATATTCCATCTTACAATTATTTTTTTCCTTTTTACAGATTTCATCTGCCATTAATTTTAAGCTGCACAAATCAATACTTTGAATATACATAACAATCAATCAAATAAGGGTTCCTCATAGTTTTGAACCCATCGAGAAATATCAGGTTCATTTTTTTGATTTTAAAGCCCGTAACTTTACTGTTTACTGATTTAGTGTCATTGTTCTTATCAGTCTGGTTTCCAGCTGGAGGAAGGCATCTCTTTCCAGTGAAAAAGCTTTAAAAAACATTTTTATGCTACCTGCCCAGCATCAAAAATGAGACAAGCATTTAACATTTAGCAGAGATCAAATCAGAGGGAATACTGGACTTCCATTTGTCAGTTGTAAAGAAACAACAAATTAATGTGGATGTTGCTCTGTGTCTAATGAATGTGTAAATAGACAATTATTGATTAAGACATCAGCCAAAGCAACTTTTTAAGGAGATGTCAGTGTTATGTATTCGCGTTATTGTGCGGCCCCCTGAGTGGACTAAGAAAAACACACTGAAATAAAAAAATACGTTTGCTCTAATCATGTGTCCCTGCATTGATCTGCTATCTCTTTGTGCATGGAAATTATTTAAAGGATGGTTATAATGGAGAGTTTGGATATTAACTGTAGATGTTTAAAGATTGCTCATGTGGTTGTTGAAAGATTTTACTTTGGTACTACATGAGGTTATTTGCTGAATCAGGTTGCAAATTTTAAATCCAGAATTTCTGTCACCAGAAAGTTAGAAGTGCATATACACAGGTATACAGCATATATGTGTACAGCTGGTTTATTTACCATATACCTACCTACAATATCAAGAGGTATAGTACATATCAGTGACTGTCTTTCAGAACAACACTGCAGTCTGCTGACTATATTTTATGTTTACTGCGCACACTGACTATAAGGCCTCCAAGGCATTGCCTCCCCTGAGTCAAATGGGTTTACCAATCATAAATGGCACCAAACCTGAGGTGAAGTGCTGTCTTTTGGAAAACATAGGGGAGCCTAATTCCATTCTTTTGCTGTCGTTCCATAACCGCAGGGTTTCATGGAGGGGTTTGAAATATATGAATATATTTAAAACACCGGTAGCCAGCTAAACCTACAAATAATGTATAAAGCAAATACTCACACAGCACATTATCAAACTTAATCAAAAAGAAAACAACCGTCTGAAAATGATGACACAGACGACGGTCACAAGCTAAAGGGAGGTGATCAAATGGATGTAAAGATAGTTGTGGATGGATGCCACAATATACAGTACGTGTATACCACATTTGCTCCCATAACTGACTTTGCATACATTCATGCTACAGCTATATTTTGAATTTAATCACCACGCAAGATAAATTACATCACCAAAATATAACATTTTTAATCTCTGACAAACAGTGAGATGGAATGATAAAGCAAGAAAGAAAGAGAAGGAGATGTATTGAACTGGAGGGGACAGATGGAACAGAGATTTGTCCAAACAGAGTTGATCAGAAATTGAAACGGTCGTTGTCGTGTGCTCTCTAGCTGATTGGACCAGGAGAGCTTCATCCTGCATATATTAGGAAGAGAAAGTGTGTGAAAGTATGTGTGTATAGGCAGTCATCACTCAGTGCTGCTCTGTTAATGTGTACACATTCATGACAGATGCACCTCTATATATAATTCTGCACAGCATGTGCATGACAGAATGTGAGTGTATATTCATTGCACGGGTGTAAATAAATATGGAGCCAGACCTTGATATTCAATTTATCCCTGTGAAGAAGAAATTAATGAAAATCAGCGGGAAAACCCCTTAAAAATGTAGTCTAGTCTAAAAACATGTTGCGGCCTTTCTGCCTGTCTTGTTAGTAAAAAAAATTCAAGCAGCCCTTAATGTTTCTTCTAGTTTTTCTTTTCTATTCTCACATTTGCATTATTTATCTCTTCCTCCTCTAATCTCTCTACCAACTGTTAGTGTGTGCGCACACACACACACACACACACACACACACACACACACACACACACAATCACGTAGATTAAATAAGACCTACAGTAGTGCCTAAACTTACACTTTTGCTGTTCTTAACACTTGATCTGTTTTTATATTTTCTGGCTTGTTAGAAATGAACATAAGGGGGAAAAGAAAAGAAGAGAAAAAAAGAAAGATAAACAGCCATACCAAAAAAAAATCAATCATCAAAATTGTCAATAAATCTAAGGATAAACTGTTAATGAACAAGTTACCACTGGTGTTTATCAAATTACACTAGCAGAGGCAAAGTGGTCCTGTATTTGTGGTGATTATTGGCAGCCTTCATCTCACAAAAGAGTGACCTCACGCTGTCAGCAATACCAGGAGACAAAGTAACGAGTGGTACTTCATTTTAAATGAGAAACGACAGAGAGCAGAGTAAGTTCATCTTTATGCTCTCCAACTGGCAGTAGTGATGGCCAGTTGCTGGGCAGGTATGTTTATCTTTTGTTCTTCTGTTGACTTAATTTCTTGATGATCATAAAAAGTGAAAAGAAACTTTCAAGATATCAAAGAATAAAATGTTGTTCAAATGGAAATTGTTGTCTGATGCTGGTGCTACAGCGAAACTAAGTTGATGGTAAATTGTGGGGTAAAATACTGCAGTTGTAAACCACAGAAGCACTCTGTTTTTTTTTCTTTTCTTTTTTTGTTTTTTCCTGGGACAGGCAACAATACTGCAAGTGTGAGTTAATACTTAGTACTACTCTTTCTCCACATTTTGACCACATATCACATACATCCATGTTTATACAATTATCATAGAATAATTTTGTTATTCACTTACAGTATTGATGAACATAATAAAGGAAACTTGCAATTGTGCATTGCAGCAGAAGAGACAGAGCCACTGGTGGGGGGATGATCAAACAAAAAAGGAGATAAAAACTGTACGACTGAGGACAAAAGTTGTGTACTATGCATAATGCATTACGTGTCTGTTTTATTGAACATCAAAATGTGTTTCTTTATGGTTTTTAATATGTTGTCGTCTCCTTAAGGCTACTCCATGCAATTATTTAGTGGCAATATCATATCTATAATGCCTCTATTTTACATCCCACTGTGTGGGAAGTACACATATACCCAGAAGCACAAGATGTGCATGAATATGCTGTGACTTGTCTGTGCACAAACAGTACATACACAGCGATGCATTCATATGAAAGCTCACTCCTACATAGACACACACAGGCATTAAAACACTATGTCTAATATATATACACAAGATACCCAAGATGCAGCCTTATAAAAATACATACATACATACATACATACATACATACATACATAGACACACACAGAGAAACGCAAGCACGCACACACAAGCATACACACACACACACACACAACATTGTAGGCAACACTGATGATATAGAGAAGTATTTCTAAGCCATGCAATATGCATGCATGGAGAGTAGAACCACTGAAAAAACCTGCCTAACAACAGGAGGGATAGGAACTGTCTCATTGTGGTTCAGAGTTTCCCTGGGGACAGTAATGATTGGAGCGCAGCCGTTGTCACTGTTATGTGTGAACTTGAATTCCCTGTTTTTCTTTTATTTTCTTCTCTCTTTGGTATTAAAAGAGAGATTTAGATGATTCTTTTTTTTTTCCTTTTGTTTCCGTGTTGTGAAGTTTATAGATTCTGCGAGGGAAAAGAACATACGAAAAAGTTTTGGGCTGTCTCACTGACCAAATTAGAGTACAAATTACATGGTGAGAACATAGCAAAATTATACAGATGTCTAAAATAAGTAATGCCGGTGAGGTGATGATATAATGCTGACACTTGATTACACATTTGGGGATATTTACTAAGGATTTTGTGATCCTTTTCTAGCTTATTTACTAAACGACTGCACCAAAGTTTTGTGTAGGTAAAAGTGGCACTGCTGAAAATTTAGTGTTTGGGCTTTTGCAATTTATATTCTCACATATTCCTGTTTCATGGTGCAAAATGGAGGAGGGAATTTATACAAATTTATCACTGCAGACTTAAGCAGCAGAGTAAATTGCATCTGAAATTTGACATCTGGGAAAACAGGTGAAAAATCTGTGGTGCTGTTTTATCAGACAAAAATTGAGGTACAGAGATACCTAGGTCAAAACAGTGGGGAAGAGACAGGGAAAAAGTAAGAAAAAGATTTATTATAATGCACTTTACAGTACCAATCCGTTCAGCATCACAACACCAAGACAAAAGCACAGGCACTTTTAAACAGGTCAGAAGGAGACAGCATATTCAACGAGTTCATTGAGAAAACATTAGCTCAATTAGCCAGCAGCCACAAAAGATAAACTTTGCTAGCGACAGATGTCATTTCAGCTGGCAAAATCAATGGTCACTGTTAAAAAATAAAAATCAAGTACTCACTGTTTCAAAACTAAAATGTTCGAATGGTAAATCTGGCACTGTTGTAAACTGCATATGTGCATATAAAACACAGATTATTTCAATCCAGCTACTCCAGCTGCCTACATGTTACCATAACCATTAATAACCATTTCACAAACAAGAACGCACCATTTTTAGAATATAAAAATAGTTTCATTTGGAATGACTTGAGGATTCGGGAAGGATTAGATGAGAGTCATATTAGATGGGATGATAGAGAGTACAGAACTTGGCTGAGGTGGTGGTGGAACCAGAAGCGCATAGTGACCCTTTTGATTCAGTTTTGAAGAGCGGGTCTTATGGGGAGGCATGGTAGGCTAGTCTCTGGTTTATGTAGGTTAGAATGGGTTTGAAAGGGCTCGGATACGAATTCAAAAGGAAGAGGAAAATGGGGTGAAAGAGGCCGAGCTAGTTGGTTTGATTTGTTTGAGGTTAAATCTGAGGGTGTCAGAGGAGTGGATTGAAATGTCGCGAGGCTTGCGTGCCATGATGGGCCCATAGTTGAATGAGGGAGTGGTGAATTCTGAGCTTTGTAAAAAACCGAAGAATGCTAGTAGGAACATTGATTCCAGGGTTGAGTCCAGGGTGAGGATGTTGGGGTGGCATTGTGGTGCAGAGATTAACACTGTTGCCTCATGAAAAGAAGTTTCAAGGTTTGAACCCTAGTTCGGTTTTGCATGTTCTCCCCGTGGCTCCCCAGGCTTCCTCCAACAGTCTAAAGACATGCAGGTTAGGTTAATTGGCAACTGTAAATTGCCCGTAGGTGGGAATGTGAGCATGACTGGTGGTTTGTCTCTATATGTCTGGCGAACTGTCCTGGACGTTACCCGGTCTCTCACCCAATGTCAACTGGGATTAGCTCCAGCCCTCCGTAGAACCTCAAAAGGATAAATAGTATAGCTAATGGATGGATGGGTGAGGAGGTCTGCAGTCAGAGGTATGCTTTTCGGTGCGAGCTGAGGTACTGTCTTTTGTAGGCCTTTGATTAACATGTTGACATGGGGGTGAGAAAAGGAATGGGCTGGAATTTCAGAAAGCAATGTGATAAAGAAGTTAATACTACCGCGGCACACTTGGATGATGGATAATCTGATTTTGAGGACTGAGTGGGCATTATAATGTGATTTTTTTTAAATGAAAAATGAGAGAGGGAGTCTGAGATGGAGTTTTTGTAGCTTGGAACGTGGGCGTCGCGGATGATGAATTGGTGTTAGGCTGAGATTAAGTTCAGTCTGCAGATGAACTTCATGATGTCAAGTGATTGTGAGTGACCTTTTTTAATGATATCAATGGAGGTGTGGTTGTGTGAATGAATGAAGATGACTTTGGTGTGGTGGTGCAATGGGGAGAAGATGTATAATGAGTCACTTCGAGTATTTCCTGGTGTTGATGCTGATGGAACTGATAGATAGCTGATAGCTGGTAGATTGGGAAAGGAGGGCTAGTGAATGGGCCTATCATAAAGCCATCGTCGACTTCTTTGGCTAGTAGTCTGTCCAGTGTGTCAGGCTTGGCAAGGGCAGACTGGAGGTAACGGCAGGTAAATGATAATAATTCCAGGATGCCATTGATGCCTGGATAGAAACCAAAAGTGAAATCTTTAATGAGGAAGTGGACGAACTGGTGATCAGGATGGTCCTTGAGAGCAGACTTCCTGGCATTGATGTGGGGCATTTTAGTCAGAAGGCATTCTTGTTGGGGTTATGGGGGCAACTGGACCTGGCATGGGCGCCATTGCAGAAGTGACAAGTCTGCATAATTTGGTAACTTGGAACATTGCAACCCAAATCTTTAAAATTGTTGCATTGTTGCATCCTGCTGCCTTAATAAAGGACAGGCTTTCCCCACCTATCTACACCCTGTGGAAGTGGACAGGGTGGCTGACAGCAGCATGTTGACTGGTAGGGGGGTTGATAGGTTGGGATTAATGGGAGGTGGAGACCCAGCAGTCCTAAACCTTAAAAACAGGGAGCAGCAGTAATGCATTTGTTGGCTGGGTGTGAAGAAGCCCAGCAAAGTTGCAAACGAGGGAAGATGTTGACGTGAACACATGGCAGTAGAGTTCAGAGTCAAAGGTGCCTAAGTGGGTCCCCTGGTTGAATTGCTGGAGGTGGCCTGCAGCCTGAGAAGTGAAAAGGACATGGTATGTATAAACACCAGTGCCGAGGATCCGCAGGGCCAAGTCCAAACTAGTTGATAGGTAGTCGTCCCACTTGGCCCTACAGTCAGGGAAAACGAAATAGATGGTGTCTTCCAAAGGATGGCAATGGCAGCTACAGCCTCTCTGAGGGTTTGGTGGTGTGGGTAGTGTTTGGCTGGAGCTGCTGGTCAGAGAGTAATGGATGATGCATTGCCTAGGGACGTGGATGACGGACTGCGGACGTGATGGCTGGGTTGCTGGCCATTTCGGACTGGGGGCAACTATGGATGGAGGAGATTCAGAGACACAGATCAGTCACCAAACTGATTGCTGTCCGAGGGATGGAGAACCAGCTCGTAGAGAAAGGGATTAGACACACCTATATAGGTTTGCACAGGTGATGGAATTAGTGAGGTGCAGGTGGATAGATTGGCAAGGTGCAGATGATTGAATTAGTGAGAGAGTGGCGTGGTATTATTCCTGAACCTTAGTTGTAATGACTTAATTTAAGCAAGACTAGTAGTTCATAGAAATTTGCCTTGAATCTGCTTTGAAAAAAACTACATTGTACAATAGAATTTTATCTATTTTAAAGTTAAAATGTATGTTGTTATTTTGTTAAAGAGTCATGTCTTTTGAGATTTGTTGTGAACTGTATTATCGTTTTAATGTTTTAGTGTCATTTTTATGTCTCACCACTAACACCCTTTGATTACTACTGTAACATTTGATTTAAACTGCTATCTCTGGCCATTTAAATTATGTGCTTCTAATTTTATCAAGGTGGCCGACATTACTACATCCCTATTGTAGTAACCCTATTGTAAACCTCAGTTTTTGTTTTTTTTTGTTGTTTCTTTTTATATCTTTATTCTTCCATTGGTAAAAGTGGTACTACACCATACACCGTAAGAGTAATGTAAGTGAAATTTTCAGGGGAGGTATATAATGGTAAACAGATGTCAGACACCAAAAATGAGGCATGTCTACCAGCAGGTGCCGCTATAATGAAGATAAGGGCACCATTGTTACTTGGGGCCATGCCATGGGATTGGACCCCTTGCACCCCTAATAAACTGACAATGTTGACATTTTGTGTGGCTTGCAAACTTACTCTAAGTATTACTGCAATTCTGATGGAGAAAGAGAATTGGAACTGGGAGAGAAATGAGGACAAAAAAGGAAGGAAAGAAAGGAAGATGGAGAGATAGAAGTCAGGAGAAAAAGATAAATTCAGCAGTGAATTGCCTCCTGGTATCTCAGTTCAGCATTAGAGAGGTTTGTTTTCTCTGTTCAAGTTGCTGCTTGAGCTGACAAATGGTTCTGACAGCTGTCTCACTGTAAACGTCAGTGCAAGCCATTTTGGACATCAAGTGTCTGCTTATAATAGTAATGATAAATGACAATTCTTCCTTACACATTTGTGGTAATTGGTCTGAACCATATTAATTCAGTTTTTTAGTCATTCTCTGCCTGTCTTTGCTATTCCATAAAGTGTCCCAGCCTTTTCAAGGTCTCCTGATTCCCCACACCCACCTCCTCACCTGTTGCCCATTCCCTCATCAGCTCCCTAGTGTGTATATATATATATATATATATATATATATATATATATATATATATGTCGATGAAAGGAAGTTTGTTGACTTTTGCTTTTGATTAAAACTTCCTAGTAACAAACTGAAGAAGGTTAAACAAAAGTAAAACTCTTTCATGTGATTTTTCTTCCTGTGTCCTTGTTTGAGAAAAGAGCTAAATACAATCCTGGTTAAAATTACTGGCACCCCTGAATTTTAGAATATCTTCAAACAAAGAATATCTTCAAAAGTAACTGCAAATTAACTAATTTTGTATTATCAGAATATTTAATCAAATGTCCAAAGTTATTGAATAACAACAACAGAAAATATGGTGAAGTATGATGGAAATATGGTTGATATGGTGAAATAAAAACTGCAGACATAAAATGTACGCTTGATACAATTATTGGCACTGTTTTGATGAATTTAAGTTAGTTCCCCAAACAAAATAAAAAACAAATAAGACTTACATTAGCTTAATTTTCAGTTTTCCCATGACCTGAATTAACCAATGAAAGAAGGTTTTACTGCATAAAAAGGGGCTGATTTTTTCCAGTCTTTTTCCCAATGGCAAAGACAAGAGAGCTGTCTGAGAGCATCAGAAATGTTATTATTAAAAAATGTAATAATTCCAAAGGCAACAGGGCAATCAGCAAAGATCTTGAAATCCCTGTTTCAACAGTTTGTGATGTTAAGTTTCATGGACATAAAATTGTTAAGATGCTTCCAGGATGATGCTTCCAGGATGAGAGAAGTCTGTGAAGGTTGATGCAGATTGTGAAAAAAACACCGCACAAGACATCTAAAGAGTTTCAGGCTAACCTGAGTAATCTGGAGTATTGGTTTCAGCCCATACCATAAGCCACATACTAAACCAAATAGGACACCACTATTGAAAGAATGGCACAAAAAGGCAAGACTAATGTTTGCAAAAACTTTCATAGATAAGCCACAGTCTTTCTGGGATAATGTTCTAGGGATAGATGAAACCAAAGTAGAGGTCTTTGGGAATCCAGTTTGTTTATAGGTGATGAAATGAAGAACAAAGGAAAAGTGCACCCTACCTTGAATGTATCAAAGGAACGATGAAATCAGAAGATTACCAAGGCATTTTGGAGCAAATTGAGTTACCTAGTGACAGAAATCCACATTTGAGGTGAAGGTCTTTGGTCCCTAAGCAGGACAAAAACTCAAAACACACATCCAGCAGCACAAAAGAATGGTTGAAAAGGAAAAGATGGACTGTTTTAAACTGGCCAGCAATGAGTCCTGACCTAAATCCCATTGAAAACTTTTGGAGAGAGCTGGAATCTGCCATTAAAAAAGGACTCCTGCAAACTTAAAAGAACTTGATCACATAGCAATGGAATAGTGGCAGAAACTACCAGCTTCTAGATGGCTACAAGAAACATTGTTATTCATTAAAATGACTGCTGGAAGTACAAGAAGATACACAGAGAGTCTTATGGCATTTCAAAATAATTGTGTACTCATGTACATATAGATAGATATATAGATAATCATAAACTTTCTATATGAGCTCATCATTTCAATGCACCCGAATCCTAAAACTCAGAATTGAGATAGAGCTATATCTCCTCTGATACTCAAATAATTGTGATACAAGTTTTGAAATGTTCACCATTTAAGATGACACCGCCTCACCTACAGTCCAGTATATTGTTGCTTAATGCTTCTGCAATATTTGTTAGTCAAAACATTGATTACATTCTGTATGTCTACAGCACTGGTTCTCAACTGTTTGGCTTGTGACTCTACATTACAAGTTGCATGAATTGTGAGCAGTTAAACCATACAGGGATGTTTGGTACAAACAGTTTTTTGAGGCCGGAAAAATATTTTTTCCGCTGTCCTAACTTGCAACCCATCATATTCATCTTGTGACCCCTTTAAAAGACTGCTCTGCAGTGTCTGTAAAAAAAACATGCTAACAGTCATGCTACTGTATAGAAGGGCAGCTTAGACCTTGATGGGCCCCTATGAAGAATTTGATTTCTCCCTCACACCACCAACAACCCTGGTCCATGTTCATTTGTTTGGTCCTTGTTTGGTGCCTCGTGGTGGCCTCCCTGGTGGCTCCTGTTTCATGGACATGCTAGTCATAGCTTGATTAACAATAAAGTGGGCAACTGCGTGTCAACAGTATTTTTTTTTAATCGAAATTTTTTCGGGAATATACACCACTAAAGCAAATTTTCAACTGACATGATGGAGAGCATGGTAAATCCTAATTTATTACCTAATCTTGTGTACAAATTTAGTTCTAAGAACTTCTTAACCTGAACTTAATTTTTGTGTTTACATGTTGCATTATCCTACATTGATGTCTTCAATCAAATTACCACATAACAAGTCTGGGGCCTGGGAGTATTCTAGCACAGGAAAAAGTGAGAAAGGGATAATATGTGCCCACTAGTGCATTTTAGTCCTGGGCTCTACTAGCAGCTTAATCTTAACTGGAGAATCACTAATTTTTACTCAAGAACTTCACTTAAAACTTAAAATAGCTATGACATGGATTTATTTCAGCACAGGAGAAATGTGCAATTAAGAAAATCACTGGCAAAAATGCACTTTTGCGTCAGTAAAGAAAATATTTTAAACGATTTACAGACTATAACAACAGTCTCTAACATTACTTTAAGCCCGTTAAATAAAACAGAAAATATAAGATGACTGAATAACAATAGATGATGCATAGTGTAACGTTACACTACCATAACAGCAGCAGTGCATAAAAGACTCACTCTGCCTGTTAATAATCCTAATATATCATCATGCTTGGGTGGGGATTAAAAGTAAACAAAGTGGTGCTGTCTTGCTGTTGCTACATCTTAAACAAAGCACAATGCTTTTACTTCAAGTGACCGTACATAGCTGTTGTACTGCTTTGATAAGCCATTTCCAATTTGCAGTTTTTGTCTCTGTCTAAAATAATCCCACACTTTAGATGATTTTTTCTGGGGGGAATACATGCTTTGACCGGGCGCAACCATTTTGACGACACGCCGTTGTCTTAATTGATGACGTTGGTAATGTGGATGAGTTGCTGCAGCCCTAGCCGACTGTCTTGTAATATTTCTCTTTTTTTATTTCTCAAGAACTGCTCATCCATAAGACTTCACAGTTAACACTGCACTTCCTTCCTAATTCATGTGTGAGGTTTGAAGTCGATCAGATGAGTGGTTGTTGAGAAAATCGAAGGGCAGACAGACAGAAAGAAAGAAAGAGACAGATTTCCCCATTTATAGTTAGATGATGAATTTTATATTATGATGCCATCTGTATACAGGATAAAAAATAAAGGAGAGAAAACACAACCCTGTGCTGAGCCAGTGGAAGTACACATTGATTCAGATGCTCGACCATTTGCCACTCATGTCTGAGCTTTGTTAGTGAGAAAACTGATAATTCATCTGATGAGTTGATGATGGAAGTAGGATATAAGCTTTTTTACTAGTATGTGAAGTTGCATTGTATTAAAGGCTGATGAGAAGTCAACAAAAAGTAATCTTGCATGAATGCTTGTTTAATTGTTCGTGTACAGAGTTCAAAATAAATAAATTTGCATTGCCAACACCTCTCTCAGGCTGGTCCAGTTGCCTGTCTGTGATATAAGATTTAAATAAAGGTCTTGTTGTATCTGCAGCTGAGATAAATAAGGACCGCTATTTGAAAATGCACAGTGTATCTAGTAGAGAGTTACTGATTATAGTTTCTCTGGAGGAGAAAAGTTGACTACATTTTCGAATTTGAATATTGGAATAAAATATATGTGATTATAGATTCAAGTATAAATAAAAACGTGGTTTCTAAAGTCACTGTTAACTTTTTCTGTATTAAACCAGACCACAATCTTTCGCTAACCTTAATCAAGTGCTGTAACAGTCAAACCATTAAAAAGTTTACAAATTGTTATTCCACTGCAAAATTGGATATTTTGGAGGAAAACAAACATTTTGTCTGAGAACATTTTACTGATACATCCATTATCAACATTTGCAACTTGCCAAATATGTAAATTAACAACATACTTTTTACATTAATCATAATCCAGTCACAATTATATTTCATACAAAACATATTTACTGTTGTAGTTTAGTTGTATAAAAATGTAATTTTAGGAGACAGGGTTGCAACTCCACAGAGGAACTTTTCCTCATAGAGATGGAAGGGTTATGACCACCAGGTACAGGATCAGTTGTCCCTCTAGAAAGCAAAGAATGCTCAATCTCTGGAAATACAGGATCTGCATTGCCAGAGAGGGATTAGGCTGCAAAAAGATTCTTTTCCAGGTGTATTCAAGAGAGGACATAAGGTGTGATGTCAATGAGAGCTTGTGGCCAAATGCAGAAGAAAGGATTGACTTGCGCTGTGGTATTTCTTTATCTGTAGCTATTCTATACATGTACTATATGTATGGTGAATATGTATAGTTTTGTATTGCATTATTGAAATTATTCTATTTAAAAATGGCAAATAAATAAATACTTGAGACATATTGCAGCATTTCTGATTAATTTGTGTCCCATACGGTAAGGTGGCACAATCCATGCAATAAATTAGTGTCATTCTTTTTGTTGTAAAGGCATGTTGGTTTGTGCTAAATAAATAAATAAATACTGTAACACATCAGATGCAGCTGTTATCAAAACAAGTGAATGTACAGGGCCACAGCAGATCGATGGGTTGCGA
The DNA here is from genome assembly GCF_016859285.1 of Xiphias gladius. Lineage (NCBI taxonomy): Eukaryota > Metazoa > Chordata > Actinopteri > Istiophoriformes > Xiphiidae > Xiphias > Xiphias gladius. The sequence continues at coordinate 32,223,928 of NC_053414.1, read as the reverse complement.
CCCAGACTTTTTAGCCATTCCATTTAAGAACAAAGCAATTCAGTTCAATTCAGTTTCATTGTTCTAGCTGGTGATCGTGTATGTGTGTGTCTGAATGAATCAGGAGACGCAGAGCTCAACAGAGACCCAGGAACTAAAAAAGCCTAAAACCAAGAGGCGTTCACTTTACCGTCACATAAGACAAATAAATAAATATGGGACAAAGTGATTGTTTTGCAAGTCATGAGTAAATCTCGAGTCCTGACAATAAAGCACCAAGTCAAGTCGCGAGTCAAGACCAACAAGTCTTAAGTGAAATCCAAGACCTAAATTTTATGTTTCCCTTTAAGTTGGATCCAAAGTAGGTTCGAGCTGACTTGACTCACTGCTCCCCAGTGAGGTGACGCTCCCTGGGATTCAGCGGTTGCCAAGGGGTCTGATAGCAGGGCTGCTCAACTGATGGCTTCATTCCAGTAGATTTAGCAGGTTTTAAGGCTGAGGAGGGCTCTTGCAAGGAGGAAGGAATTGGCAGATGATGTGGTCTCTCTGCTGGTTTCCTGGTCTGTTGTAGTTGTAATCGGATAGGCTCTGCTACACTAACTTTCCTTAACTAGACTTGTTAAATAGTCTTGAAAGTAATCTTGTTGGCCGGATGAAGGAACTTCTAAAATACTATCAAAGTGGGATTTACTGAAGTACAAAAATATAAAACCTTAGGCTTAATTAGGTTGGTGTTCAGTTACAAACTGAGGCTGGTTTCAGATAAAGATCAAAATGCAGATAAAAAAAAAAAAACGTTGCAAAAATGCCAGTCTAGGCAAGGTAAAACAAGACTGTAGAAGAGGCTTGGTGAGCAGTTAAAAAAATCTTGAAGCACAAAAATCGAAAAGGAAACACCGAAGAACAGCCAAAAGTAAAGTAAAATGAGTACCAAAGGTGTTGAGGTGCAAAAAGTAAGAGTGTAAAAAGTAGGGGTCCAACAACGAACCATCAGCTCTTTTATCAAAGACGCATATTCTGGGTGGAGTCCAAACTGTATCTCGCGTCCAATGAGCATTCACTTCTTTGTTTCAAGAAACGGGGGGAGGAGTTGGTTTGGACATTCCTTTACTCCAGGGAGATTAATTTAATTTTGGTTTTGCACACAAGATCACACACTTCAGCTTATTCACTATGTTCAGTCCACAATGATTCTAAGCATAAATTGTATATAAGAGCATCTTACATGGAATATGAAGAAAAGCATATGGTTTGATACCAATCACAGTGCAGCACATCAAGGAATTATTCAGAATGGTACAGGACCAGTTAACTCTCAAGATGAGATGAGTTTTTTTTTATATTAATATGATATTCATGATAGTTTAAGTATTGGCTTTGAATAATGCATAACCGTATATGAAATTAAATAGAGTGTAAATTATGACACTGAGTGTATTCAAAGAAGCAATATTAATGTGTGAAAAAAATACATATTATTTAAAATATTTGCCAAATCATATTTTCCATTGTTACGTGGTTGTGGCTGTGTTTAGGATGGTTTTTCTATAGTAAAATAATTTAGGTTGAAGTTGTAACAGTTGCATATTCTCCTGCCAGCTGCTGAAGATTTGGAGATCCTATTCTTTATGGATATTGTTTGTGATGTTTTGGAGTTCTCTGTTTTGATGAGCTGTTTTGGGAGCTATTGTGCTTTTTTTTATTCATTCCTCTAATATAAAGACAAACTGGCAAGTATGTTTTAATTTATTTTTTATTTTGTTTTTGATGGTCTGCTAGACTATATTTTGGCGCTGCTGTGGTATTTCTTCTTCAGTGTGTATGCCAAGCTGAGGGAAAGAACAGAGAGAGGCCTTTAAGTTAAAACATGTCTGGACTGGCTATGGCTTCATGTTCAGGCTGTTGTCACACCTGCATTGGGTTTTTCTGATTACAGATATTGTTCTCAATAGTCAGCCAGTGCTTGTGCTCAAAAAATAAAACATTATCATAGTTAATTCATAGACTCCTATACACGCTAGACACAAGATTGTCTGCTGATTTGCTGCACACTTTTTTATAACATCAATTCTAAAATTTGAGCTAAAGTTCAAGTGATGTCACAAGTCAATAGTGTTAAGTCCAAGTCAATCGCAAGTCTTTCATAATTTTATCAAGTTGAGTCTAAAGTCATCAAATTTACGAGTCGAGTTTGACACAGGTCCAAGTCAGGTCATTCGAGTCCAAACCTCTGCATAGCAGTAAATTCTCACTTTTAGGTGGAACTAGGTAACATTCTGCACTTTTGCTGGAGATATCACTTAAATGGTTAATCAATATAAAAAATAGATGCAGAGTTTGAGTTATAAACAAGTCAATACATTAACTATTTTTTTCATCAATAGATCATTAACAAAGGAAGTTAAGAAAAACAAAGGCCAAGGTCTTATGAATCCTAAATTGACACAAGTCTAACAGACATCTGACAGAAAAGGGAATGCATTTAGCTGGCAGAAACGTACCAGTAAAAACAACAGTGTTTAATATGTGCATTCATTTAGCTTGTCTGAGAGTTTGAGGTAGGTTGTTCAAGATTTGAGGAACCACAATGATAAAAGCATCATAATTTTTGGTAAATGTTCGGAGGACCAAAGGCTCCTCCCAGTGGTGAGAGAGTATTACATGTCTTCTCTGCACAGAGAACAGCCTTATAATGCAGTCTATGTCAAAAGTACGCTTATGAAAGGATATGAATCCAATAAACAGGCTAAAACCAGAGTGATTTTTTTCATGTTTTTGATAAAAGCCTCACTGCAGAGCTCTATAGTTGGAGGTAAACTGATGCACTGGTGTGATAAAAGCATGTCATATTATGTTCAAAAGGGGCCAAATGTAATGGCAGCTTTTCTTAGGATGTGCTTAAACTGATATATCAGACTAGTGTTGAAACATTAGTTTGAAAGTAGCACTTTTTGTATGTTTTTGTTTTTAGAAATTTAGCGGAAGGTTCCTTTCCCTGTTTTAAAATTAAAGCACTCAACTAACTTGAAGTAGCATTAACCTTCCTCCTCTTTTGTCTATGTGTTTGTGTTTTCCCAAGGTGGGGCAGGGCTAACAAGATTTAGGGCTCTGGATCATTACAGATCATTTAGATATTCATCACTGATATTATTAGCAAGTGAGTGTGTGTGTGTGTGTGTGTGTGCGTGTGCGTGTGCGTGTGCGTGTGCGTGTGTGTGTGTGTGTGTGTGTGTGTGTGTGTGTGTGTGCGTGTGCATACATGAGTGCGTTGCAGCATTACTCCATAATGAAAAATGACTGGTAATGCTGACAGTCTGAACAGTAATATTGAGGCAGGCACAATCATAAAGCTTTTACCAGCAAAGACAGAAAGAAAGACAGATAGAGGAGAGTATGACAGAAAAAAAGAAAAAAACACTTGGAGGAGTGAAGAGATAAGAGCAAGCAGCAATAAAAGGAGGAGAGAGAGCAAAGAAAAAACAACAAGCAAAAAGAGGGAGAAAAAATATATTACGAGAAATAATCACGAAAAATGACAGAAACTGGTTACAGAACATGATAAAAAAAGGAGAGCGATTAAGTGAGAAACAAAGATAGAGAGAGAGAGAGAGTGTGTCCTTAATGACCACTTTAGTAGTTTGGAGGCGGTTATTTGGTTAGCCTCCGGGCTGCAGGTCATGTAACACGATCCTCGCAAAAGCGGATTTGGGTTTATGTGCATGTGCACATATGCATGAGTGTGTGTGAGAGCATGTATGCGTGTGTGTGTTTGTAAGCCAATCCCAATGTAGCCTGAATCACTTCTTGGTAGGAGTCTCGTGGAAATTGCTGTCCAAATGAAATTATGTTGCAATTTTAAAACAATTTATCAAAGACAGATTGGTTTCACTCCCATTGGAGCCATTAGGCCTTCTCACACTCACGCCTCAAACTGCTGTTGAGTACAGCAGCAGCAGTGAGGCAGGGTGAAGCAGAGCAAAATGAGAAAGAAAAATTTCAGCTATATCACTAAAAAGGTCTGAAAATGGTTATCTGTATACATTGACTGCTATACTAGAGTTTGAGATTTCAAACAATAAAGCAGGACATTAAGCACTAGCTTTGGTCAATCTGTTTTGAAAGTCAGTTCTAGCACTCGGGGATTGCAGGCTATATATATATATATATATATATATATATATATATATATATATATATATATGTATATGTAGAGAGAGAGATAGATAGATAGGGAAGGACAACTGGTGAAGTGGTGACAGGGTCATGGGCGTCAAGGCTCACTGACGCCCGTGGAGAGTGAAGGCTGGCCCATGTGGTCCAATCCCACAGAAGAACAAAAATTGCTGAATAAAGTTATCCTTGCTATGATAGAAAGCTGTCAGACCACACAGTGCATCACAGCTTGCTGCATATGGGGCTGTGTAGTCGCAGACCGGTCAGAGTGTCCATGCTGACCACTGTCCAATGCTGAAATGATGGGCATGTAAGAGTCAGAATTGGATCATGGAGCAATGACAGAAGGTGGCCTGGTCTGATGAATCACGTTTTCTTTTAGATCATGCATGTCAGATGCATGTACGGTCAAATATTTGAGGGGAGGGAAAGTGCATAAACAGGCAGTTCTGTTCAAGGATGGTCCACTGCAGACCCCAGATCTGACAAAGACAATGGAGTCTCCAGGCATGAGATGCATCTCTTTCTTTGGGGTCCCCAGAAGTGAGATGTGTCACTTCTTTTAGCACCCTTTTTTTCCCTACAAACTTTGTTAACATGTTTCCACTGTTTTTTTTCTTTTTTTTTCCACTCAGGACTTTAAGTAGTGTTAATGTAATGTTATTTGTCAGGTAGTAAAAAATAGTGAATTATTGTTTCTTGTACTGTTCTAGGTGTAAAAGACTAGGCTAAATTAGCTAAACGGGTGGGATGTTAGCCTGTTGAAAAAGCAATATACGTTATATATTATACGTTCTATAATATATTCTCTATCATGCAGTTGAAAACTTCATCCATCTGTAACTTCGGTGACAATCAACATATACAGCAAGCTAATCCTTAGCAGCACATTAGCTGACTAACATTCAGTTAAAATTTAATTGAAAACCACTTTATTGTTTCCACTAATGTTAAAATGCAAATGTGTTACATGAGTCTCTCTGAAAGACTGATGATTAAATTATATTTTCACATTACAATAGAATAGAATAGAATAGAAGGGGTTTCATTTCACTTAGAGCATTTCACTTAGAGCCTTTTTTAAAAATATAAGTCATTACTCCTCATAGGTGCGATCTGCAGTTGGATGCTTCATTTTTTGTCTGCCTCAGTAGATGGAATGGGGAAAAAAAAGGCTCACTGTATATCAATTAGTTTTTGGTAATTTGATTACTTTCAAATTTGTCTGTGAATTTGAACCTCTAAATTAAATTATCAATTAATACAGTTCCTGCATTATTCCTTTATATTGTGGCTCTGACTTATAAAGAAACAGTGTTCCAAAAACTATAGTTTTAGTCTCTCATTTTTCTTTTGTTATATTATGCTCAGAACATATTTGTAAATTAAATTGTGTTTAATCAGATTATCAGAACTAATTGACACACAATGAATCTGGATCCATATAGTATACACATATACTATCCATATATACAAAGCCTGCTATGTATGCTGTACTTGATGGGATGCAGGGTACCTACACAGTGCACAGAGGAGGTGGGTAAGTCATTAGAGGCCCAAGAGAGAATTTTTACTCTGGGCCCCCCTAGCAGGTTAATCCAGCCATGTTACTAGGAACAACTGCTTGGCAGTCACAGGGTAGAAAAGCTGGAAAATATAAAGAGTAATAACAGCAGCGTTAACCTTTAAATGCAAATCAGTTGAGGTAGTTTAGAATTCTTTTTTTTGTGTTTAATTGATACTACAAATTTTCTCTTTTGTTGTCTTTCTGTGTTTGGCAGCTAACTGCAGATGCGTCCATTTTGAACTGAGGAGAACTTTGATTACCTGGCTGTTATGTAATAAAGTGAATTAAGTTAATGAAGCAATTTTTTCATAGCAGCAAGCCTCAGAACATTTACATTATCTACAGTAACTAAAAAAGTATTCAGACCCTATCACTTTTTGCACAATTTATTGAGCTGTAGATTTAAATTTAAATTGATATACCTGCCATTTTTGCCCATCAGTCTACATTTAATAATCCATAAAGTGAAAACATCTTTTTAGATTTCTTTTTTCAAATTTTTAAAAAAACTGAAAACTCTAATTTAAAAAAGTATTCAGACCCTTTGCTCTGACACTCCAAATTGTGATGGTAAATGGTAAATGGACTTATCAACCACTCAAAGCGCTTTACACTACTACCACATATACCCATTCCCACACACACTCATACACTCACACTCTTTTCTATACATACTGCGCTTTCTACACACACACTAAGCACTCACACACCGATGCCCAAGGACACTTCGACATGTGGACTGGAAGAGCCGATGACCTGCTCTACCCCCTGCATCCTCTTTTCTTTAATTATCCTCTCCTCAGAATGTGGCTATAACTTGAGGAAGACCACCTGTGGCAAATTGAATTGTTTGGACATAGTTAAGAAGGCATAGTTAAGAAAATTCTAGCCATCTCAGTAGCATTCCGTCTATCAGGTCTTTATGGTAGAGTGGCTAGACAGAAGTCACTTTGTGTAAAAGATGCTAGATGGCATTTAAAAGATTCTCAGAGCATGTGAAAAAAGAGTCTCAGCTTTGATGAGACAAAAATTTAAGCTTTTGGGCAGAATTCCATATTCCGGATATAGTTTCCATGTCTGCGGACAGCTGCTTACTTTTCTCCGGTTGTGCGGATGTATGCGTGGTTCTATTCATACTGCAACTGAGGGTACGCGTCGGTCAAGTGGTTCAACGCAAGTGCATTTCCCGATCTACACTCCATTCCAGTTGGCGGTAATGCCAACTGGATTGTTAACCGCTATAAAAATCAAGAAGTAGAAGAAGAAGCATAAACCTTCACATATCTGTCTTGCAGATATTTCCATTTTTGTCCGTAGGCATTTTCATCTTTCCCCAGCATATGTGCGATTTCTGGCCAGGAGTTCAATGCCTTTTAGCTTTCTTTTATTGTTTCAAGAAGAATAATAATATAATGTGGGTAACACTGGATCTCCTCAACCAACCTCTCTTCAAAACAACCATTTTGTTTGCTGGAGCATGCGCAGTTGGCAGACTTGCTATGGACACAGTCCACACAGTTACAAATTTTGGGCCTCACTTGGACGTCCGCATTGGGATCTGCGTGGATCCTTGCAGACATGGACGGATGACAACAGTTACGTCAAAGCAGACCTCGTGGATTCTGAAAGTATGAATTGGCCTTAAAATTATCCCTACAGTGAAACATGGTGGTGGCAGCATCATGCTATGGGGGTCCCTCACAGTGGCAGGGACAGGGATACTAGTCAGAATTGAGGGGTAGATTAATTTTACCAAATACACAAAGGTGCTTGAAGAAAACCTGTTCCAGAGTGCATGCGACCTCATACTGGGGTTATGGTTCACCTTTCGGCATGACAATGACCCAAAGCATTCAGCCTAGACAATGCTGGAGTGACTCTGGGACAAGTGTCGGGCTGTCCTTGAGTTGTCCAGACTTAAACCCTGTAAAATATTAGTGGACAGACCTGAAGATGGTGAACCATCAAGATGTCATTGAAGTGTAGACTTCCAGCTTTAATTCAAGGGGTTTAACGAAAATATTGCATTAACTGTTTAGGAATTACAGACAAACAAACACACAGACATGGACGATTACCCGTGTGTGTTTGTTTATTGCCAAATTTTTTGTTTGTTTGTTTGTTGCAAAATCAGCAATTTTGTACATTCTTAAGAAGGAATGCACTGGCAAGCTCAGCAAGACCAAAGGGCCTGGAATACCACAGAGGAAAATTAAAGTGGACAATTGCAGAATTCTCTCCTTGGTGAAGAAAAACTCTTGAGAACATCTAGCATGGTCAAGAAAACTTTTGGGAAGGTAGGTGCATCAATGTCAAAGTTAACAATCAAGAGACACCTTCATGAATGTAAAAACAGAGGGTTTACCATGAGGTGCAAACTTCTGGTAACACTTGAGAACAGAAAGGCCAGAAAGATTAGACTTTGCCAGAAAATATCTGGGAAAAAAAAGCCAGCCCAATTCTGGAACGAGATTCTTTGGACAGATGAAACCAAGATTAACTTATACCAGAAGGATGGGACAAGAAGTGTATGGCGAAGGAAAGAAACAGCTCATGATCCAATTCATGCCACATCATCTGTCAAAAATGGTGGAGGCAGTGTTATGGCATGGGCATGTATGGCTGCTAATGTAACTGGGTCACTGATGTTTATTGATGATGTGACTGCTGATTGAATGAATGATAGAATTAATTCTGAAGTGTATAGGGCTATTCTATCCGCTCAGATTCAGCCAAAAGCTCCAAAACGTATAGGTGATGGATGGATAATGACCCAAAACATACTGTGAATAAGACCCTCAAACAAGCAGCAACTGAAGGCAGCTGCAGTAAAGGCTTGGCAAATCATCATTGACAGTCATTGACTGTGAAGGATTTATTAAAGATAATCCTTATATTTATAATTTTGTTGGTTTGTCAAGTTACTTTTGAACATCTTAAAATGGAGGGACTATACATAAAAATGGCTGTACTTCCAAAACGTTAATGCAATATTTTTGTTGAACCCCTTGAATTAAAGCTGAAAGCCTACACTTCAATTACATCTCGATGACTTAGTTGTACAGAGGTAAAATTACGAAAATTGTTTTACTGTCCAAATACTTGTGTACCTAACTCTATACCTCCATATCTGTGCTATATTGTTATATCTTTGATTTGAACACAAACATGCACACACACATACACACACACATACACACTACCACAAATACCAAGAATATTGATTATGTTAAAAAAAGACAAACAAGAAGTGACAGGTAGATTCAGCAAAAAAAAAAAAAATACACGCATGAAATAATCAGAGGCAGCCATGTATTTGCCATCTATCACAGAGAGCAACTGTAAAAAAAGAGAGAGAGAGAGAGACAAGATTGATGAAAAACAACCAGGGAAAAAATAAAGCGAAAAAGCAAAACACACCCTGGGAATGAGAACTGAAAATTTGCCATGAAAGCATCTTTTTGGTGAGGCAGCAAGGTTGGATTGAGAAGAAAATTATTGATCAAGATTTCCAACTTCCTGCAGATCCGTTCCTGCTAAAAACATTGGTAAGTAAGTTTGAATGTGTAGGCTGATTGTTCAGTTGTATGGCAGAACAAACAGAAGTTGGATGTCATCAGAATGGGCCAAGAAAAAATAACTACAAAAATATCTCCCGTAATTAGGAATTCCTTTAGAGTTGTGCCACTATAAAAGTGAATATTTTTAGTGGTGTGTGGGTGTGTGTATTTGTTTGTGAATTTGTTTACTTTTCTTCTGTTCAATTTCTGTATGTATGTATGTGTGTGTGTGTATGGCTATGATTCATTGGATGGATTTGTAATACTGTTGTCCAGAATAGTAAAAGGAAGCTTAGAGCTGTCTCATCAGCATCCTCATCCTGAGATGTGTGTCTTTGTCTAGAGTGCAGCATTTCCTCATATTCAGTTACGAGTTACAAGCTGACAGCTGGAAAACCCCAGTGTTATGTTTTGACTCCAGTTCTTACAGTGTTTTAGGAATATTTAAATATAGCGAAACCAAGTTAAGTTAGTGTTCCCAAACTGTAGCGTCTTTTGTTGATTGTGTCAAAAACGTCTTATTTACATCCTGGATAATGCAATCCAAACAGTGTAAAATCCAAATGGCACACAACAGCCAAGGGAGTAGCTGTCAGGCCCAGTATCCTAGGAATTGCATGGGACAATTCTGCCCTTTAAGATTTGAGCTGAATATTTTCAGCGACAGTGCAGGGATTAGTGTGCTGTTTATGTAGCAAGGCGGAGAGTAAGGGTGTGGAGGTTGGTGGTGAATGGGCTTACAGAACATCTTATTTTCATGCAGGAGACCACAGCTTGTATTTATGAAACTGCTAAAATTGAAATTTTGAACTTAAGTGAGAGAAAAAAGTGAAATTCCTCCAACTTGCAAACTTAATTTCAGAGAATTTCAGGTCTCTCAGTAGATCCTAGTTGACAGCAGCACAAATATAAAATTTTGACACTGAGAATAAAATATGAGATAGACAGTTACACCATTCATTTTTCTTTACTTATTTTTTCATGCTTTTCTCAGTAATGCAAACAGCAACACTTGGCAAAGATTTTGTTCAGTCAGTTTCCATGCCTCCTTATTGTTTACTTGTCTTCATTGGTTCTCTGTGTTTCCATTTCAGCCAATGTCCTATTTTTTAGCTCCTATCGATCTTGTCTTTAGAAATTGCATTTATATATCAATAATTTGTCTTCCTAGTTATGTTTTGATGGGAAATGTAATTGAAAAGCACTTTGGTCAGGGTTAGGAAAAGATCATCATTCAATTAAATGTTAATAAACACATCCTGGTTCAAGTCACTGCAGACTTTATCTGCAAGCAATAACAATATGGTAGTTGTAAGGTAAACCCGTATTGGCTCTTGCTCTGAGAACACATAGGATTAATCACGTGAGCATTTGAGAGCTGCTGTTAAATGTTTCTCTTACACTTTGCTGTAAGTACATGTAAGTTGCTTGATGAATAGATCTTATTCTTCACACTCAACAAGGAACTTTTTCTTCTTAAGCTGGCTCTTTCATTAGGTAGATAATGCAACACAGTGGTCCTGCTGAATGATTTAACACACTGCTTTAAAGACACATAAATATGATGAGTGTCAACCTATAATTGTTATTTCTTATGTAAGAGGAAAGTAAATAAGCCACTTCAGGAATTAATCATTATTACCTTAAATCAGGCAACTTAAAGGTTAGAAAGTTAAAATTAAATCTTGCAATATAGCACCTAGACTTAAACTACTTTGTACAAGGTTATAAAGTGAAATAAGTTTGGCAGGGGTCCTGTACTAAGTAACATGTTAATTGAAAAAAAATGTAGACAACAGTAATGGCCACACATTTAACTGTGCTACAAGTTATTGTAGTTACAGTGTAACGGATCCTTATCTTCTAAAACCAGAAAAAACATACTTTCAAGGATAAACAATGTCCAGTTGTGAGGTGTATTTACATTTTGAAGAGACACTGAAAGCCCTGTATGTGCATACAGTAAGTCCAGTGGAAAGACACATTAGGGTGACAGTACATTTAAGGTGCAAATTTGACAGTTTGAACTAGGGTTGTCTGATAAAGTTTTTTTGGCCCTGATCCCGATCTGAGTCCTTATATATGGGTATCTGCTGATTCCAAAAAAAAATTGAGAGAAACTAGTTTTTAAATCAACTAAGTAGCTTTGTGAACTCAAACATTAAATGAGAAATGTTTCAATCAGGGTTTAGGACAAATCACAGAACAGACACTGCCCGTCTAAAAATACTGATTCACATTAGAATAAATCTTGACCCCAACAAACCTTCAGCTCGGGTGCTACTTGTCCTGGATGCTGCCTTTGATACTGTAGACCACCCGATTCTTTTAAATAGATTAAGTGAGAGTGTTGGCCTGTCTGGAACTGGTTTATCTCTTATCTATGCAGAAGAAAATTTAAGGACCATTACTTTTTAATTTCCGCAGTTACGCTGATGATGCTCAGCTCGATATGGCCATGTCTACTGATAACACTGGGCCAACTGACTCACTTTTTAACTGTAGTTTAGATGCTTGGAGGTCACAGAATTTTTTGCAGTCTGAAAAAGTTTGAGAGAGAGAAACTGGCCTAAATACAGTGGGACTTACCCTAGGCTAAGAAGCAAGAAACGTTGAAATGTTTTTTGACTCTGACTTTAATTTCAAAGCTCATGTGCGGGGTGTCCCAAAAACAGCAATTTATCATTTGAGCAACATTTCTAGAGCAAAACCATTTCTGTCTCTGAGCAACATAGAGACACTAATGCACAGTTTTATAACTAGCAGGCTGGACTACTGTGATGCCAAGTGCTGTAACACTGCATTGTAAGGAATGTAACTGAGTGCTTTTTAAGACCTGAAGGAGAGCACGCATTACACCTATCTTAAAGTCTTTACACTGGTTGCCTGTTAGCTTTCGCTTGTTAGTCTATAAGTAACTACATGGCCTTGCACCTGACTACCTATCAGAAACCTTTTTATTTTATGAACCAGGAAGCCCCACTCCTGTGGTTCTTCTCTTTCAGCCATTCCACAACACAGAACGAAAACCTTTGTGATGCTTCTTTCAGCCATTACGCTCTGAGCCACTGCAACAAGCCTTCCGGAGGATCTGAGAGAACCTAGAAATATTTACATTTTTAAAAGTAGACTAAACATTTTACTGTTTTCTTATTAAGTTTGTTTAGTATAGTGTTTTTTTTTGTTTTTTTTGTTTTTTTACCACCCTCTGTGTTTGTCAGTTAATTGTACAGCAGTTTGAGTTGCATTTGACTGGTATGAATGGTGCTATATAAATATCCTATGTAAATAATGTTTAATTTATTGAACTACAAGCTTTAATTATTCACTAGAAAAGGATAATGCATTAATAAAAACACCAGTTAAACACAAGGAGTATAAACTATTACTTATTAATTATTACTTATTATTATTACTACTACTTCTAACAATTGTGGAGACAGACAGGGAGCTCTGGGGTCTGATTTCACTCAAAATGAGGCAAAGACAAAGTCATTTACAAAGCTCCCGGGCCTTTTCTGGAGATTCTCTGCAGCTAATAGGAGGAAAGAACAGGTGCGGGGATATGCTGGTTGTGCAGATATGTGGTGTCTTATGTACTGTTGAAAAGGGCTTGCCTTTGTCTCACAAGGTTGTAATCAGCCTGCATGTTACCACTCTCTCTGATGATATGTGGGATGTAATTTTAAAAAGAAAACAGAGCAGGCAAAAGGGCCAGACCTGTCAAGTTGTTTACTCAAGAAATTTTCCTTCTAGAGACTTTACCTCTGACAATCATAAAACAGAAAAATTTTGAGTTTATTTATGAGGAAAACAAAGGCTACTCCCAGACCCACTCACAAACAGACAAAGCAAGAATCAGAGCTTTTAAAGTTTACATTATGGATTTGCTTATTGAACTGCGATTTGAGACTGTCTGGTGGCTATCTGTTTTGCACTTCCCAGCGTGAAATGATCAAAACGTCAAACTATGTGCTTTTATTATTTATCTCTCTATTTTACAAAACATCATAAACATACCATATTATACCTGTGATAAATGTATTTCCCTATACCCTTAGAATCAGGATTAAGAGGCTTTTTTGCCCTGCAAAAATGGGGAATGTTTATCCTCAGCTGGAAAAGATTTACAAAAGAATTTTTAATACTTTAGCAATGTAATACCCCTGAAAGTGTGTTGGTGTATTTCTGTCTATTTTTTTCCCTCAATAACTACTGGCCTGATTTCCATAAAATTTGATTTGGATAGTCATGGTCAACAGAGGGCGATCCCAACTAAAACCTTGAGAGAGACAGGAAACATGAGGCTAGTAAGGCTAATAAGTTCACAGAGTTTATTGATTAGATGCATTTGTACCATTGATGCTTCTGTCATAACTGTCTGAAAACCATGCCTCTTTTGTGGAGCAGCTTTTACTTTGACAGTATTGGGTTAATTAAAGGGGATGGAGCAACACAGCTAATAAGCTATGGTCCTTCATTTTGAATGCACCAGCTCTCTATTCCCTTAAAGGACAGTGCTATCAAGCTGGCTTGGTATTAATCAACGGTTTAAATTTGCATGTCAAAGTTGAACAACAAAAGGTTTGCAATGACTTTCTGTGTACCCAAAAGAAAATCCACTGATCACAGCAAGTTGGCTAAAATGAACAGCTGTAACTGCAAAATCCTCTGTTTAAAATTTTGGTGTGACCGAGCCTTGAAGCCAAATTGTCAGATTCTCTTAATATAATAGCCAGAGTGCTATGGAAATCACTGAATACAAATATGCTGAAAGGAAATACATTTTTTTGTTCTATTAATAATCCCATGGTCTTTCTTCTAGCATCACCCTCGGGAAAAACTTAACTTTTTTGAAATCTGCTATTGTTAAGGCTTTAAGAATAGCAAATTTTTCAGTATGTTGTTTATTCCATCAAACGTGTTAGCACTGGGGGTTGTAATGAATATTTATTTGACAAGTGTATTCTCACCTTTCACAGCTAAATGGGAAAGAAAGCTCTTCCCCTTAATTTAGAAACTCTGTTTTGGTTGTTGAAATAAACTGCAATAAATGCAGCATATGCTACTATATGCAATATACAGTATGATATTATACTTGACTGATACTTTTTAGTTACAGCACTTGTCAATAGTTTTTCCAACTACCTTGCTTACAAAAATTGGATCAATAAAGTATCACGTTTATTTATCAAATGTAGCATCTTTAATTTGTTCAAAAACTCTTCTCTATCACAGGCTTTCTGTTATATTTATCATCAAAAAAGGATTAATCTACTACTGTCACTTAAGTTATTTTGTCAGACTTAACAAAGTTCCTCCAGAGCCACTGAAGACAAGCAGCTGTATTAACAAGCTATGTATTATCCCGGTGACTAGTAAACTGGTTTTTATGTGTTAAATTGGTGGAGGGCCCCTTTAAGTCTATCGCTTAATGTATGATACTGCCACTGACATGGTGGCGGCTTTAGCTCAGGAGGTAGAGCAGTTCGTCCACTAACTGGAAGCTAGCTCGTTGGTTTGATCCCCAGCTCCTCCAGTCAGCATGTTGAAGTGTCCTTGGGCAAGATACTGAATCCTCTGATGTATCATGGGTGTGTGAATGTGTGTGCTTAGAAAAGCGCTGTATGTATAGAAAAGGGTGCTTTATGAATCTGTGTGTGGATGGGGGAATGTGGCAGTAGTGTAAAGCACTTTGAGTGGTCAATAAGACTAGAAAAACACTATATAAATCCATTTACCAAGTGCAGTCCATTTACCATTCACTGTGTGTCAACAGCTGTTTCTGCAGCTGATAACAGTTACGTTCCGTAAACATAGCTGTATTTTGTATCACTTTCATTAGTAACTCTCTATACATCACTACTCCTAAAACTGGTCAATGAAAAGGCATAAAACCCATCTGACATGATAGATTGTGGCGTCATTTACATAGTACAGAAACTAGTCTAACACTTATATGCACAATATGCTGATGTGTACTGCAATAGAACAGTGTAAAACAGCAGAGCTTTTGTTCTGCCTTAAACATCACTTCCCTGACACACACAGAGCCAGTCAGACTAATGTGTGTGACCTATGTTGCTACCTTACAGCACTGGGAACATTAGTGGTTCAGATTGAAACAAATGAAGACAACTCTTCACTTAGTCACTGTCAGAATGAGCCAAGCAATAATAACACAGAGAGAGAGAGAAAGAAAGAGTGAAAGGGAGAGAGAGATAGAGTTTGTGTGTGTGTGTGTGTGTGTGTGTGTGTGTGTGTGTGTGTGTGTGTGTGTGTGTGTGTGTGTGTGTGTGTGTGTGTGTGTGTATTTGTATGTGTGTGTCACTGTATGTCTGTGTTTTTGTATATACAGGTATAAGCATTTCCACATGTAAACAGTTTTTGCTTAATGCTTGTGTTTATCTTTTTGTATGCCTTTTTCTATTATAATTCAATATAACTGCTTTTTTTTTGCGCTTTTTGGTCTGTGTATGCAAGTGTATATTAGTCTACGTGCTTGTCTGCACATCTGTTGGTAGGCTATGTGATGCATGATTGTCTAATGTACAAGCAATCTGTGCATGCAAAATTGCAAGTTTATGCATGTAAAGTTTGTTTGCGTGTGTGTGTGTGTGTGTGTGTGTGTGGGGGGGGGGGACATTTGATCCAGTGAATAATTATTTGGGTGGAGATGATGAGAACCTTCAGGGCTCTTCTGATAAAGGCCATGTGAATTAAAAACTGACAATACAATTCTTACTTAAGACAAATGTCTTCTCCACGACAGTCATTATTATGTGGATTGCTGGTGCACACATGCTCATGTGTGTGTGTGTGTGTGTGTGTGTTGTGTGCGCCTGCATGCTGCTTAGTGCTTTGCTGTTATGAAAATAATGCTATCAGTTGTGATCTATGATGTATTGTTGATTAAGTTTACAATGCATTTCTTAACAACTTTTCTGACCATCAAGCTGATCTGCAGGTGACATTTGGAGTCTGAGTCTGAGTCTGACTTAGTTGGACCATGCTGAGATAGAATACATACTGTAGAGGAAGAAACCTTGCTGGTGAATCACAGTAATACTGTAGCTATCCTCCTATCATACAGCTACCATACACCTAAGCCCCTTTCAGACATGCACTTCATTATGTACATACAACTTTGATGTATGTTTGATCAAGCTCTCAATTAACTTTTCTGTAAAAGTCTTGATGGCATCACACCAATTCAGACCGGGTAACAACTGAATGCTGTCGCATTAACATAAAGGCTGCAGCGACACAAGGTTCAATAAAAAGAGTCTTTAAATTTGCATCCTTTAGACCTTCTGAAAAGCACTGTAATAAATATGTTATTTAATTAACATTTCCTATACACAAAGACAATAAAATCAGAGCCATTGGTGTACTCAGGTGGGGAAGCTTAATTTAATCGTAAGAAAACGTGTTATGTTTCACATAAACAAATCATATCTAGATTGTGCTGAAAACCAAATCATTTATCAGTAAGGCTTTAGTAGACAATGATCTGATATATCTAAAACCAAATTTGAGGGTCTTGTTGATGTGGGAGATTTCAGTAATTTGCCAATATGTAGACTTACTAGTTGATGATGTATGCATTTATTTAAATAAGACATCTTGTGTTTTCAGTAGAAAATTTTGGTGCCCTGCGCACGCGGTGATGTGGAGACACAGTTGTGATTACCTTAGGAATTTTGTTGTGAAGGATTATATCAGGTGTTTTGTGGTACCCTTCAGCACCAACAGTGGCAGGGATGATAATTACAGTTTTGTGATTCACATAGCTTGTCAGTAATGCAGCATGGGAGGGGGACAATCTCAATGAAGCAATAGGTTTTCAGGTTATATGTCAATTTCCCTAAATTTTTCCTGTTTACTGCCTATTATTTTAATGGCAATATTCAGTATTTTGTCTCCCAGATAAATATTACCACTACCATGGCAACAGAAGACGAAAGAGGGAGAAAAATAAAGGTGATGGTTATTGGAGATTAGGCAAAGATTGTTGTTAAGGGACCTAGGCAGGTGGAGTGGCAGTTGGTAACATCCACCAGTTGGACAGCTGCGCAACAATGAACAGGACAGGTGCGCAACAATGAACAACAATGAAGTGCTTTTATTTATTTATTTTTCTTTTCCTTCCAAAGCGCCTATCCAAAATAAATAAATAAATGAACAAATAATGATAATAAAAAGATAAACTAGAATAAACAAATGGGTGAGAGTGTATACTTATCTATTGTGTGTGTTTGTGAATATGATTGTATGCAAGGTTGGAGCGCATTGTGGTAAAGATGGTTATCATAGTTGGGATTTGTGATCATGCACGTGATTTTGGTCTTCAGGAGAATTCTGTTTTGCATTTAGAAGAATTAAGAATGTATTCTGGGTTTAATTAAAAACTGATATATTGTTCTTCCTATAAGCTGGTCTTCTCTCTGTTGAAATGTGTTCTGTAAGTAGGTTAACAGAGTGAGTGAAATGACAAGTTTTTGTAAATTTCCAGTTTTGAAAGATTATTTTCTTATCAATAATTAAAGAAATGAGTACTGAGTTTCTGTATTTTGTTTGGAGAGCAAATTGCATTATATATCCCAGCAGGCAGAGAGATGGAGACAATGGGATCCTGCAGCTCATGATATTGGAGAGTTTCTTAGTTACTGCTATTTTTGTTTTTTTTTTAGCAAAGCGGTGTAATTGAGGTTAAAGAGCTCTGACTGCCTGGGAGAAATATTAATGCCTAAATATTGTATGTTGCCAATGTGAAGTGGGAGAGGGGAATCTTGGGCTGCAGAATTCTCAAGCATCTTCTGACAGTGTTAGTATAGTTGATTAGTTCTAGTTTATTGTGTAGTGGAGAAGTGGTTAATGATGTTGAAAGTTTCCTGTACAGATATGTAAGGGTTATGTAAGTATAATAATAAATCATCTGCATAAAGAATTATTTTATGTTGTGAATTGGCATCCTGAATTCCTTTGATTTTATTGTTTTGTCGTGTTGCCGCTGCAAGTGGTTTGATAAATATGGCAATAGGGGAGGTGAGAGTGGGCATCATTGTCTGGTTTTGTGTGTAGTGTGAAGCTTGGTCAGATGACCTCATTTTTGATTATTGTGGCCTTAGGTGTACAGTGTTCTTATCCAATGGATGAACGACTCTCGAAAACCAAACCTGCACAGGGTGCTAAATAAAAAGGTCCTGTTTACTTTATCAAATTATTTTTTGACATCCAATTATACAATTATGATTTTGTTTTGTTTTTGTTGTGATATATTGATTAAGTTAAAAAGCCTATGGATATTATCTGAAGCATGTCTGTTTTTTGACGAAGCCTTACTTGTCAGGGTGGAATAGCATGGGGGTGACTGTCTCTATTATGGTTGCTAGGGCTTTGGTAATAATTTTTAAGTCAGTGTTGATTATTAAAAGAGGAAGGTAGCTAGAAGGGTGGGTTTGGTCTTTATTAGGTTTTAATAGAAGTGTCATGACAGCAATATTCATGTGCATGGGTATATTTGAAGTAGCTTTAATTTCTGCAGTTACTCTTCACGGTTTTCTTGAGTTTTCAGAGGTAAGGGGTGCATCTAAAATGTTTACTTGCTCTCTTGGGAAGTGTTGGTAAGTCCAGGTTTTTAAAAAATCATCTTTTTCTGATGGTTTGTGTTCTTGATCCATAAGGTATAGTTGAAGAAAGACATTATATATACCTTGTTAATTCTGGGTAATAGTACCTGTAGAATTAAGTATGGATAGGACGATTGATTTCTCTTTTTTACATTGTAAAAGATTTGCCATATATTTACTTGCTTTGCTGTTGTATTGACAATTTTCGCATTTGAGTTGTTGGATAAGGAAGTGTGTTTTTTGTGTATGATACTTTCAAGTTGGGTTTTAAGTTCTCTCAATTCAATTTGTATTTGTTCACTGGGGTTATTGGTATATTGGCTTGTTTTTTTTTCAATCCCACTCTAAGATATTTCCAATTCTTGTTGCTCTTTTTTTGTGCAATTAATATATGATTTTACCTCTCTTTACTGTGTTCTCTTTAGTACTCTCTTTTATTCAGTGAGTTGAAATCGGGATCTTCTAAAAGTGATGTATTGAAGCGCCATCTTGAGGGGGCTTAATATGTGCTTGGGTGTTTATTGTTAGGGAAATAGGAAGATGGTCACTGATCATGATTGAATTAATTGTGTCTTCTAGGACATGTTCGGTGAGTGAGCTGCTTACAAGAAAAATGTCAACTCTGGAGGGAGTTTGGTGGAAGGAAGACAAATACGAATATTCTCTTAATGATGAGTTTCTCACTCTCCAACTATTGATAAATTCATAATCGTTCATGCACAGTTTTATTATTTCAGTGGAGTGCTAGTTTCTTGGCTACTGGGGGTACTTGAGCGGTCAATTGTGGGGTTAATGACAGTATTGAAGTCTCCAGCTATAATAAAGCTCGTTGAGTCACACAGTAAAGGAAAAAAAAGTTATGGAAAAAGGATGGGTTATCATTGTTAGGGCCATAAATGTCGGTGAGTGTAAATGCTGTGCGTTTAACAGATGCATTATGGATAATAAATCTTCTAACTGGATCAATAGTAGATGTGTTATGGACAAATCAAATGTTTTTATTTATAGAAGTTGAAACACCCCTTTGTTTACTGTTCTTTGTTGATGAAAATATTTTATCAAATTGTTTAAATTTGAGATGTTTTAGTTCTGAGTTTGTTAAGCATCACTTGTTTGAAATATATATCAGCCTTTATTTTATAAGACGATTGATGATTTTAATCCTTTTAGACTGATTACAGATGCCACCTACACTCCATGTTACCAACTGGAGCTTGTGTGTTAAGTATGTCTGAAGATGGGGTAAAGGGGTAAGAGGGCAGAGGAGAAGTAGATAGGGTGGGGTGGAGAAAAAGAGAGAAAATGTGTGTGTTTGAAACTGTCAACATTTAATGACTGAGACTGACTTTACATATAAAATAAACTACAAAGTACACATGAGACTGGACAGAAAAATGATAAAGACACATAACATGAACAGAAACATGAGAGATTAACAAAGGCAGAGATAAAAACTAGTTGGTACCTTAGCGAATTGTACAGAGATTCTGGGAAGGAGCAATGTTTGACAGGATGTGCTTTTTGTGCTTCGGAATAAATGTCCATTGATGTCTATTGATGTTATTTTTTTTCATTACAGTGGCTAATTACCCGCAATATATTTAAATGTACATTAGTTCTGCTTAAGCACTCTTAGCTCTCCTTTTCTGCTAGTGATTTCCTCGCTACTTCACAGTCCTTTACACGCTTCTACATCCACCAGTTACATTAGCTTAGCAGTTAGCGATGGCTTCTCACTCTCCTGCTCTCTCTTGCTCGCTGTGTCTCATGTTTAATTATTCCTCTGCCTCTTTTAGCGATAATGGTACATGTAATAAATGTAGTTTATTTGCAGTAATGGAGGTGAGGCTCAGTCAATTGGAAGCACAGCTCCCACCATGGAAACCAAATCGTTAGCTGCTGTAGTTAGCCAGCCCTCAATACCCGTTGCGAGCCGACCCAGCATAGCTCCCTCACTCACCCCGGCAGCTCCCGAGCAGCCTGGGAAGCCAGGGCGGCTGGGTGACTGTCCGTAACAAGAAGCGTAGCCCTAAGCAGAAGCCCATGGTCCACCACCAACCAGTTCACGTTTCAAGCAGATACTCCCCACTCAGCGACGCACCTGCTGAGAAACCAGCTGTGGTTATTGACAGCTCTATCTTGAGAAATGTGAAGTTAGCGACATTGGCGACCATAGTCAAATGTATTCCTGGGGTCAGAGCGGGTGACGTTCAATCCTATTTAAAACTGCTGGCTAAGGATAAACGTAAATATATTAAGATTGTTATTCACGTTGGCGGTAACGACACCCGATTACGCCAACCGGAGGTTACAAAAATTTATGTTGTGTGTGTATATTTGCAAAGATAATGTTGGATTCCGTAGTTTTCTCTGGGCCCCTGACTAATCTGACTAGCGAGGACATGGATAGCTGCATGTCATCATTCAACCGCTGGCTGTCAAGGTGGTGTCCAGCAAACGATGTGGGCTTTGTAGATATTTGGCGGACTTTTTGGGGAAGACCTGGTCTGATCAGGGAAGATGGCATACATCCCACTTTGGATGGAGCAGCTCTCATATCTAGAAATCTGACTGAGTTTATTAGTAGACCAAAACCATGACAACCCAGAGTTGAGACCAGGAGGCAGAGTTGCAGTCTTACACGCTCCAGTACAGCAGTCACCCACCCAAACTCCCATAGAGACTGTGTCTGCCCCCGGACCACCTTAAAACTCAAAAATAAATGGAAGAGGAGTTGTGCACAGAAATCTAATAAAAATTAAGACCACCACTGCAGAAGTACAAAAAAATAGGAGAATTAAATGTGGACTCGTTCCAATCCAAAGCCGTATTAGTAAATGATCTAATATCAGATCATTATATTGATATATTTAGTCTCACTGAAAACTGGCTGTGTCATGACGAATATGTTAGCCTAAATGAATCCACTCCCCCAGCCATATTAATACCCACATTCCTCAAGCACCAGTCGAGGAGGTGGAGTTGCAGCCATTTTCAACTCAAGCCTAATAATGGACCCTAAATTGCTTTAGAACTATGTTTATCGCATTGTTAGACTCAATTGTTTTCGCTCAGGGTGTAAATAAACCCACTCACAGTTTTAACAACACCCTGGACCTCGTTCTGACTTATGTCATCGAAATTGAACATTTAATAATCTTACCACAGAATCTTCTTTTATCGGACCATTATTTAATAACTTTTGAATTCCCGTTACCTGACTACACACTATTAGGCAAAATCGTCTTTTCTAGATGTCCATCTGATAAACTAAAATTAAGGTACTGATTCCATTAGCACTTAATTTACCACCATGTTACAATATAACATAGAACTCCTTTGCTAACTTTAGGCCCTCTCAAATTGACCATCTTCTTGATAGTGCTGCAGGTTCAATAAAAATGACACTTGACTCTATTGCCCCTCTAAAAAAGAAGATAATAAAACAAAGAAGGTTAGCTCCATAGTACAAATCCCAAACCCGTATATTAAAGCAAACTACGCGAAAACTTGAAAGGATATGGTGTTTTACCAAAATGGAAGAATCCCACAGCCTGGCATGATAGTCTTAAAACATATAAGAAGGCCCTTTTTAATGCCAGAGCAGCCTATTATTCATCTCTAATAAAGGAAAATAAAAACAACACTCGGTTTCTTTTCAGCACTGTAGCCAGGCTGACAGAGAGTAATAGCTCCTCTGATCCATGTATTCCTATCGCTCTCAGTAGTGATGATTTCATGAGCTTCTTTAATGATAAAATTCTAACTATTAGAGACCAAATTCACCACCTCCTGCCCTGAACCGGCACCGGTTTATCTTCAAACACAGGCACCTTAGAAACAGCTATGCAACCTGATATATATTTAGACAGCTTCTTTCCCATCGACTTTCGCCAACTAACTTCAATAATGTCTTCATCTAAACCATCAACTTGTCTCTTATACCTCATCCCAAATAGGCTGCTTAAGGAAGTTTTACCCTTAGTTTGCACCTCTTCACTAGAGATAATCAATATATCTTATTAACAGTCTATGTACTGCATTCCTTTAAAACAGCTGTAATTAAACCTACTCTTAAAAAGCCTACTCTTGATCCATATGTCGTAGCCAACTATAGACCCATATCTAACCTTCCCTTTCTCTCTAAGATCCTCGAGAAAGCTGTTGCCAACCAGTTGTGTGACTTTTTACGTTATAATAGTTTATTTGAGGATTTTCAGTAAGGATTTAGAGTTCATCATAGCAAAGAGACAGCACTGGTGAAAATTACAAATTACCTTCTTACTGCATCGGACAAAGGACTTGTCTCTGTACTTGTCTTGTCAGACCTTATTGCTGCATTTGATACCATTGACCATCATATCCTATTACAGATACTGGAACATTTAATTGGCTTTAAAGGAACTGCTCTAAGCTGGTTAACGTCCTATCTATCAGACCGATTTCAGTTTGTATACGTTAATAATAAATCCTCCATATACTCAAAAGGTAGTCACGGTGTTCCACAAGGTTCTGTGCTTGGACCAGTTCTATTCACCTTATATATGCGTCCTTTAGGCAATATTATTAGGAAAACCTCAGTAAACTTAAATTGCTATGCTGATGATACCCAATTGTATCATCAGCATAGTATTTGTATTTTCAGTGAAGCCTGGTGAAACCAGTCAGTTAACTAAACTTCCAGCTTGCCTTAAGGACATAAAGACCTGGATGACCAGCAACGTTCTGCTGTTAAACTCAGACAAAATTGAAGTTATTCTGCTTGGCCCCCAACACCTCAGAAATACCTTATCTAATGATAAAGTTACTCTGGATGGCTTTGCCCTGGCCTCCAGCAACACTCTTAGGAATCTTGGAGTTCTCTTTGATCAGGATATGTCCTTTAACTCTCACCTAAAACAAACTTCAAAGACTAGCTTTTTAAACCTATTTAACATTGCAAAAATCAGTCACATCTTTCTCAAAAAATATGCAGAAATAGTAGTCCATGCTTCTGTTACCTCTAGGCTGGATTATTGTAATTCCTTATTACCAGGCTGTCCCAACAAATTTTTAAATATTCTCCAGTTGATCCAGAATGCTGCAGCGCGAGTACTGACAGGAATTAGGAAAAGACATTAAATTGCTCCTGTGTTAGTTTCTCTGGATTTGCTCCCTGTAAAATTCAGAATAGAATTTAAAATCTTCCTCCTCACCTACAAAGCCCTTAATGGTCAGGCATCATCATATCTGAAAGAGTTCATAGTACCCTATTACCACAATAGAACACTGCACTCCCAGAATGCAGGCTTGCTTGTGGTTCTTAGAGTCTCCAAAGGTAGAATAGGAGGCAGAACCAGTTATCAGGCTCCTCTATTGTGGAACCATCTTCCAGTTTTGGTCAAGGAGGCAGACACCCTCTCCACATTTAAGAGTAGGCTTAAAACATTCCATTTTGATAAATCTTCCAGTTAGGGCTGGCTCAGGCTTGTCTTGAACCATCCCCTAGTTATGCCGCTCTAGGGCTAGACTGCCTGGTGACTTCCCATGATGCATCGAGCTCCTCTCTCCTTCTCTTCCTCTCCATCTGCACGCATTCATAATTCATCAATGCTCATTACTAACTTGACTTCTTCTCTCTCCCGTAGTTTTGTGCTTTCTCGTCTCTCTCGTCTCTCTTCCTGTCGCTTTATGCAATTTGTGCCCCTGGTCTGGATCTGTGACTGCAAACCACCTACTGCCCCCATGATCCTGTTCAACATCCACTGCTTCATATATTATGATTATCATATATTATTATTAATTATAATAATATCTATAATCATTATTTAGTTTTATAAGTATTATTCACCCTATTATTATAATTATTAGTTTTAATATTAGTCTCATTATTGTTACACATCTTTATGTTATACATATACTGCTATGCTCTCTCTCTCTCTCTCTCTCTCTCTCTCAACCAGTTGGTCAGGGCAAAGGACCGCCCACCATGAGCCGGGTTCTGTTCAAGGTTTCTACCTTTTAAAAGGGAGTCTTTCGTTGCCGCTGTCGCCAAGTGTTTGCTCATGTAGGAATGTTGGGTCTCTGTAATTATAACTATAAAGAGTATGGTCTAGACCTGCTCTACATGAAAAGTGCCCTGAGATAACCTCTGTTATGATTTGGCGCTATATAAATAAAACTGAATTGAACTGAATTGAATTGAATGTACAGTATGATAACAGAAGACAGGCCTGTAATGGCACAGCCTCAGTCTGCCTGCAGCGATGTGCACTGCTGAAGAATTGCTGAGCTAGACATTAAACTTGCTACAGACTCAGTGCTGCTCTGGATAAGGAACTAAATGCCTGAATGTCAAATGTAAATGCCAGAGTTAAAACTACCAGCCAGCAAGATTGCCACATAACAAGTGATTACAGTGAATAAGAACACAGAAAAATTGTAACTGTCAGTCTCATCAAAAGGCTAAAATGATTTTACTGCAGAGCAGAGTGACAGAGACAACAAAAGACCTGAGATATGAAATCATTTCAGTAATGCTTTATCTTAATGTCTGTCATATGACTTGCTTATAAATAAAGGAATCAGATCAGAGGCTGTATATTGGCATAGAGTTTCTGTGTGATTTTAGTCAATACTGAGGGTGCATGGTGTTGAGGAAAGCAGAGGGACTAGATTAGTCCCAGTGGGACCATTGTGTTGCCTTGGGTGCCAGCTGTACCAGGACCAGCCCAGTCACAAATGTCAAATGTTGGTTTGATGTGGAACATCGACTCTAGGCCAAAGGGGCAGAAGTCAAATAAGTAATAATATATTGCAAATAAAGCTATTGCTTGATTGAGTTTTACCAGGTTACACAGTGGAACACTATATAAGCTCGGACATACTTTCTACATGTTCATGCAACGGGAAAATTCAACAGCTATTGGCGGACGCAGTTCCATTCATATCAAATTTGAGGGCCCCTATTGGTCCACGTCTGTGTGGGCTTCTGTGCATGCGCATTTCTTGATCCACACTTCATTCCACTTTGAGGCAGTAATGCACCACAACATTGTTTGGCCACTTAACAAAAGAACCCACTCTCCTCTCTCTCCCTTGACTACTTGGTTAAGCGAAACAAGGTAATTGACATCTGCTGAAGTCCTTTGGCAGCATTCTCACGTGTGCACTCCCTGAAAATGCCCCTGGAAGTAGACGTCATAGAGGGAGTAATTAGTAATGTTATTGTTACCATACATTCCAAATGCAATTTAAATTATATAACTGTGTGAATATTGGGTTATAGATTTCACTAAATATAAGTTGGATTTGTTTAGTCTTGTTTTCAATAAAAGATGTTTTTAGAGAAAATTTTGATTTTATGGTACTTTCTACGATTGTGCATTTTTGCCATATGACAAAAATTTACCAACTACCCCCTTTAAAAATGTTGTTTTTCAAATATTTTCATTATTTAAGCAATTTCAAGTAATAATAACACTTTAAAAATTTTCATCATGTTTAAGCAATAGTAATGCGGTAGAGGGATATGATTTAAAGTTAGTATAAATAGTTGAAATTTTAGTATTTATCAATCCATAACAACCTTGTAGTCTCTTGAGGATTATACACTAAATACAAAGATATGATAAAAAAAAATATACAGGTTATTGATAGTTATTGACATACACTAAAATCTACCGAAGGATTTAAATATTTTTTTGATCACAAAAATAACTCATATGACATTAATAAGTGACAAGAAAATTGTGTATTCTACTCTTCACTTTGGATATATTCAGAAACCATTTATGAGGGCAAATCTTATCAGAAAGCAATTCCAGTCAGCCTTATTTGTTCTCCTTTTTCTCTCCGTAGTTGGTAGATAGAGCACTTGGTTTGGCAGTAGGTGACCTTCAATAAACCCTTGCTAATGTGAGGTGATGACCCATCTTATCATTTTAATCTATCTGTGTCTAGTCTGAAACAGGAGCTTCACACTTCTTTATGGACAGATGTGTGTGTACAGGATTGTGTGTATCTCCATGTGTGAGTCTTAAACCTACCCCCTGTCGACTGGAGATGTATTTTAAGGACTTTGAATTATCACCTCTCACCTGAGTTTGGTTTAATTTGCACATACACATATTTAAGTACCCCTGCCAGAGCCTGTGCAGTAACTCTTCCATCATGGTAGCTCCTGGTCAGCCAGTACAGAAGCTTAGTTCTTACTTGGAAGAAGGCTTACTCCTGTGTCCTTGCGCCTATCCATACACAAACAAGTAAAACATTTATGTTAATCTGTGCACTCCATCTAAATATTTTGTAGTGATGTAAGATATTGCAACTACAGTGAGTTTGTGCAGACAAATATGGATGCATGTTTCTGTATATCAGCATCATGATAAACTCTAATGAGATCCAATCATCATCACCCCTGCAGAATGTACCTTTTATTCAACATGACTCCCCTGCCCCCACTTGCAGCAATTGTCTCATCTACTTAAGGAGCTCTCCTTCTTCTGAACTCTTGTAAGGGATAAGATGTTTTATGAAAAGCAGTGGGACCTTACTTTACTAGAATTTAATCGTATTTAAAAATGCTACACGTTATACTTTGGATCATCCAATACCTGTCACTGGGGACTGATTTCTGTTTTAATCCAGGTTGCAGCTTTCTTGAAAGCATCATCCAAAGAACTTCACACTCGACAATGCAATTCCTGGGTTCATTTCTGAAGTTGGCTGCTCCGCTCCGCTCTGCTAGTGTCTGGGTGATGGCATAGAAAGTGCAGACACAGTTGAGTTGACTTTCTTAATACTCTGGTATGTGTGCTCTAAATTGTCCAGGTGATGCACTCCCCTCGTAGTGTCGGTCCACTTCTTTCCACATGTCAAGTAACATAGAAAAGCAATATTTAAAGCTTTCCAGAGAACCATTCATCCAGAAAGTTCACAGTCAACACTGCACTTCCTTGGGTCCTCAGCAATACACCCGCAAAGTTTGAAGTGAATCAGATGAGTGATAGAAGAGATTCCTCCATTTATAGGTAGATATCAAATCTGTTTTTATTGTTTACTTGGTCAAACTGTGTTATATCGTAACCTGAATTTAATGCTAGTATCAAGAAATTGTCTCAAGCCATTCTTGATTACTCCACTGACAGATTTTTTTTGATACTTTCTAATTTCTATAGATCATTTTATTTTACTTCTTTGTAAAAGCAGAAAAATGTAGTACAGATGTTGGACAGCAGTTGTGTCCAGAAAGAAATAAAAATAACAAAGTCAATAGGCCTGCTAGCTAGTTAGACATACTTGTTAGACAAATAAGATAGTAAACAAAAGAAAAGTTAAACTTTGTTGGAAAAATAATAAGAGGGGTTAAAATGAATTACTTTCCTGTTGTATAATCCTGTCAATTCTTAGCCACATGTTCTTCTAACTTCTACATAAGTATGGAAACAATTCCACAAATGTAACCCAATATTCAAGATTAATTTTAGTGCAGCATTTCCCTTAAACCTAACTTGGAGAACATTGCACTATATGCCATGAGCATCCCATGGGGTAGCGGGTAGTTGGCACACTGATTCCCCTCTGAGTCTTTTTGTTCACGAGCTAAAAGTAGGGCATTGGCATTAGGAAATGCAGTCGGACTTGTGGCAGCATTGGGGTTTGCAAATGCCATATTATTATTGCACTGGCAGTTTGTTGACCATGCACGGTCTTTTTTAAGAACACCCTGTTTTACATTCATGCTGAATGCTCCAGCCCCACATGAAATTACATAGAGGGGGGTATTATAGTAGGGTTACAGTGCATAAACTCTTAATTACAAAGATGAGGGCACATTTGGCTTTGGTCAACTCTTCATTCATGTTACCCTAAATGAATCCACTCCCCCGAGTCATATTAATACTCACATTCCTCGAGGCACCGGCCGAGGAGGTGGAGTTGCAGCCATTTTTAACTCAAGCCGAATAATCAACTCTAAACCTAAACTCAATTATAACTCATTGGAAAGCCTGGTTCTTAGTCTTACACATCCATCACGGAAAACTTTAAAGCTTATTCAATTTGTTATAGTGTACCACGTTCCTGGCCCATACTCTGAATTTTTATGTGAATTCTCAGAGTCTTTATCACGTTTAGTCCTTAGTACAGATAAAGTAATTATAGTAGGTAATTTCAATATTCATATGAATTTTGATATTGATAGCTTTAAAACTGCATTTACTTTGTTATTAGACTCAACTGTCTTCGGTCAGGGTGTAAATAAACCCACTCATTGTTTTAACCACACCCTGGACCTTGTTCTCGACTTATGGCAACGAAATTGAACATTTAATAGTCTTACCAGAGAATCCTCTTTTATAGGACCATTATTTTATAACTTTTGAATTCCTGTTACTGGACTACACATCATTAGGCAAAAATGTCTTTACTAGATGTCTATCTGGTTAGCATTTAATTCACTGCCATATTACAATATAACAGAGGACCCCTGTGCTAACTTTAGTCCCTCCCAAATTGACCATCTTCTTGATAGTGCTGCAGGCTCAATAAGAATGACACTTGACTCTATTGCCCCACTAAAAAAGAAGATAATAAAACAAAGAAGGTTAGCTCTATAGTTCAACTCCCAAACCCGTATATTAAAGCAAACTACACGAAAACTTGAAAAGATATGGTGTTCTACAAAAATGGAAGAATCCCACAGCCTGGCATGATAGTCTTAAAACATATAGGAAGGCCCTCTTTAATACCAGAGCAGCCTACTACTCATCTCTAATAGAGGAAAATAAAAACAACCCTTGGTTTCTTTTCAAGACTGTAGCCAGGCTGACAGAGAGGCATAGCTCCTCTGATCCATGTATTCCTATTGCTCTCAGTAGTGATGATTTCATGAGCTTCTTTAATGATAAAATTCTAACTATTAGAGACCAAATTCACCACCTCCTGCCCTCAACCGGCACCGGTTTATCGTCAAACACAGGCACCTTAGAAACAGCTATGCAACCTGATATATACTTAGACAACTTCTCTACCATCGACTTTCGCCAACTAACTTCAATAATGTCTTCATCTAAACCATCAACTAGTCTCTTACACCTCGTCCCAACTAGGCTGCTTAAGGAAGTTTTACCCTTAGTTAGCTACTCTTAACTAGATATAATCAATATGTCTTTATTAACAGGCTATGTACCGCAGTCCTTTAAAACAGCTGTAATTAAACCTATTCTTAAAAAGCCTACTCTTAATCCATATGTTTTAGCCAACTATAGACCCATATCTAACCTTCTCTTTCTCTCTAAGATCCTTGAGAAAGCTGTTGTCAACCAGTTGTATGACATTTTGCATGATAATTCCTTATTTGAGGATTTTCAATCAGGATTAGAGTGCATCATAGCACAGAGACAGCACTGGGGAAAATTACAAATGACCTTCTTACTGCATCGGACAAAGGACTTGTCTCTGTACTTGTCTTGTTAAATTTTAGTGCTGCTTTGATACCATTGAACATCATATCCTATTACGGAGACTGGAACATTTAATTGGCTTTAAAGTAACTGGTCTGCTGGTTTAGATCCTATTTATCAGATTGATTTCAGTTTGTGCACGTTAACAATAAATCCTCCATAGTCACAGTGTTCCACAAGGTTCTGTGCTTGGACCAGTTCTATTCACCTTATATATGCGTCCTTTAGGCATATTATTAGGAAAACCTCAGTAAACTTCAATTGCTATGCTGATGATACCCAATTGTATTTGTCAGTGAAGCCTGGTGAAACCAGTCAGTTAACTAAACTTCAAGCATGCCTTAAGGACATAAAGACTGGGATGACCAGCAACTTTCTGCGGTTAAACTCAGACAAAACTTATTCTGCTTGGCCCCCAACACTTCAGAAACACTTATCTAATGATATAGTTACTCTAGATGGCATGGCCCTGGCCTCCAGCACCACTGTTAGGAATCTCGGAGTTCTCTTTGATCAGGAAATGTCCGTTAACTCTCACATAAAACAAACTTCAAGGGCTGCCTTTTTTCACCTACGTAACATTACAAAAATCAGGCACATCCTTTCTCAAAAATATGCAGAAAAAGTAGTCCATGCTTCTGTTACCTCTAGGCTAGATTATTGTAATTCATTATTATCCGGCTGTCCCAACAAATCTTTAAATACTACACAATTATCCTGTGTTAGCTTCACTGCATTTGCTCCCTGTAAAATTCAGAATAGAATTTAAAATCTTCCTCCTCACCTACGAAGCCCTTAATGATCAGTCACCATCATTTCTGAAAGAGCTCATAGTACCCTATTACCCCACTAGAACACTGCGCTCCCACAACTCAGGCTTGCTTGTTGTTCCCAGAGTCTCCAAAAGTAGAATGGGAGGCAGAGCCTTCAGTTATCAGGCTCCTCTGCTGTGGAACCATCTTCCAGTTTTGGTCCAGGAGGCAGACACCCTCTCCACATTTAAGAGTAGGTTTAAAACATTCCATTTTGATAAATCTTCCAGTTAGGGCTGGCTCAGGCTTGTCTTGAGCCACCCCCTAGTTATACTGCTATAGGCCTAGACTGCCGGGTGACTTCCCATGATGCACCGAGCTCCTCTCTCCTCCTCATCCTCTCCATCTGCACGCATTCATATGGCATCAATGCTCATTACTAACTTTACTTCTTCCCTCTCCCGTAGTTTTGTGCTTTCTCGTCTCTCTCCTCTCTCTTCCTGTCTTTTTCTGCACGTATTTCTGCCCCTGGTGCTGCAGAGTCTGGATCTGTGACTGCAAACCACCTGCTGCCCCATGATCCTGTTCAACACCAACTGCTTCAAATATTATGATTATCATATATTATTATTATACACAATATAACACCTTTGGGAAGTTGTGGACCAACATGCCAGATAGCGGTCTCCACCACCATCATCAAAAAACCAACTGAGAGATGACTTTTGAAAGAATGGTGTTCTGTCCCTCCAGTAGAGTTCCAGAGACTTGTAGAATCAATGCCAAGGTGCACTGAAGCTTTTGTGGTGGCTAATGGTGACCCAACACAAATTAAAGGGAAAAAAAAGATTGATTTCTTCAATCTGCATAGCTTGTTATATGGCACGATTCTAAATACTAATTTAAATTCAACCACACTGAGACACAGATTTACTTTGTACCTGTTTTTTCATATGGAGCAAATGGACAACTTTTTATGGGGCCCAAATACCATCACAAGCCCATGTGAGCCTCACTTCCAGATGATGGCCTAGATCTCAAAATAAATGCACTAGTGGCTAATATTAAAGGATCAGTTCATGAAAATTACCCTTATCATAAATTGTATTTAGCCATGTATACAGGATTATTCTGTTTTACTTGCTGACTCTCTAAGATTTCTGCCACTAAATTTGCACACTGGAAATTGGGGCATCACCTTCGGTTGGAGGGTAATAGGCAAACCAAATTAAGCTGGGTGTTTGTGTGTGTGTGTTTGTGTAAGACGGAGTGAGGGAGAGAGAGAGGGAAAGATTGCAGAAATTATGTGTTTAAATTTAAGAAGCTATTTTCCTTTGTGAAATACATATTCAGCTTATTGGGTGGAAAATCAGTCTCCTTTCCATAAGCGTTTTCACGTTATCTGGTCCATTTCCTGGGATTCATAGCCAGGATGGCCCCAAAAGGTTGTAAAGTGGTTTTACGTCCTGGTTGTAAATTTGATTATTATGTCAAAACACCATCCTCTCCGGGTTTGAGAAGGGTGGTTCCTTGTCCGGCTAATGTTAATTCTGACACTTTCATTGTGAGAGGTGAGAAGGCCATATGGAAGAGTTTCTGCAGAGGTTGATTCAAACCCACCGTTATCTCTTAGTGGAATCTAAAAAGGGTTGTTTTCCTCACTACAACCCCAGCACCACAGTAGTGAAAGGACTTTCTGATGCTGAAAGTATTGAAAAAAAAAATTACAAACCCAAGAGCAGTGTGCCTTACCACAAACAATGTGAACAGGTTTCTCTGCAAGTACTTTCTTCCAAGGGATAGTTCCTATGAAAACTGTTCAAGGTTAGTGGATTAATTCAAATTCTTTAAAAAAAAAAAAATTCCATTCACCTCTGTTGTGTTGGGAAGGCAACAAAGTCAGATATCTCAAAAAATTCACACTTAAAACCAAAACTATCTGCATGGTTGGATACCACTGGGGATAAAGTGAGAATATGCTTTTGTAATTTCGTTGAACAACACCAAGGTGTCAAAATGATATGTATCACCCCTTAAATATGGAAAGCAGCCCATAACTCTGCTCATGTTAGTACCTTGCTCTAGAGAATAGAACTCCTAACCTTTGTGAGTGCCCTGTAACCTCTGGAGATTGTCAGAGAGAAAAGGGTGTCAGACACATTGTTATCACCTCTCTTTATGGCATTACACAGGGAACATGTGATGTATGTATGTGTGTTGGAGTGAGTGTGTACTTAAAGCCACCCTCTATAAATCAATGTCAAATCACAATAAAGGCTATATATGACTTTTAAGTAATTATAAAATAGGACCCCTATGCAGACATACAGAGTGACTGGGAGTCAATTATCACTGTGTGACCGCTTCATTTTCATTCTTGGTCTGATCTAGCACCTGACATTTCACAGTGCGGGAAGGAATAAAAAAACGTGAGCTACAGGAAGGGATGAAATATAGTGTAAAGTTCTTTTACACAATACAACTTTTACAAAATACCACAATAGTGCTGGCTATGGTAGCACTGGTAGTGGTGAAAAAGCAACACAAGGAGGCCTATCTGTTAAAAACATGTTCGTGCCAAGGAGGTTATGTTTTCACCCGTGTGTGTTTGGTGGTTTGTTGGTTTGTTTTTTGTCAGGATTACGCCAAAAGTACTGAACCAATATGCACCAAACATACGATAGATAGGGAACAGGCCACTTCCCTTAACATTGCAAGACAGATAATACATAAATTATATCACCCTGATCCAATGGTAAAAATAAGACTAGAACTAACAGAAGCATGCTGTAGAAAATGTGTAGACTGACTCCATGTTTTAACCCAGGCTAGCAGGATGGCTTGAGGGATGGAAATGTTGGTCTCATGGTCTGTTGGTTGGTCCACCACTCAAATACACTTAGGTGTCAGTTTATTAGGGGGAACCTAGGTAAAACTAATACAGTCTAATCCAACAGTCCTGCAAGAAATCTTCCTTCATGAAGGTTATAATGTTAAGTTTTTGTTGAAATTGGGAGTGGTTGATTCAACTGTGTGGTCATTTTGGAGGCTGCAGTTTGTGGTGCTGTTGAATTGCACTGCATTATATTGACAGGTGTATCTATTATTTTGTCCACCCTATATTTTATTGTTAGGTGACCTCTAGTAGATGTAATAATTATGAGGGAAGCAAAGGAGGAAGTCAGGTGATGGAGTATAAAGAGCAACAAAGTCTGCTTTAGGAGGAGATTGGGTTGGATTGATCTGTTGACAAAACACAGGAGTATCACACAGGAGATTGCTGTTCGTTTCCTGTGTGTAACCACTAGTCAGCATTTTTTCAACATTTCGGTTTCTCTTGACCATGACTGTTCCAACATTAACCACATGTTTATTATTGTGACTGTGACGACAAAGGCCCTCTAACCTTAAGAAAGGATTTATTTCTAACCCAAACCACAATCTTTTCTAAACTTAACCAAGTAATTTTTGTGCCTTAACCTAACCAAACCGTGACCATTCAGCAACCTTAGTGTTACCATTATTATTGTAACCATGATCATAAAGCTCCGGTCTGCCTGCCGCTGGTACACTCCTATGGGATACAGTCTGTATCAGCTTAAAGTTAGTTTAAACATTGATATCGATCATCTGGACTTTTAATCTAATGTCAGTAGGTCCATGGTGATGGCAATGTCATTGTATTTTATGTATGTTTCAGAATAAGAAGTATGGCGATTTTATGGCCAACAAAGACATTTTCATGGCTTTCTGTTCTTACACTCTGTAAGCTTTGGTTCAAAGACTGTACAGAACTGTAGTCTAGTATAGAAGCTGGATGTTGGAGTTGGGTAGCAATTTATTTTTTTCACAATATACAAAGACCATGATGGTGTAAATAGGAGAAAAATGCTTTTCTTATCTGTTCATCCTCATAAATGAAAGGAGGAAACTATGTCTATGGGTTTTGTATGAGAGAGAAAGAGTGAGTCTGGGTAACTGTGTCTGTGTGTAAGTGGTGTCCTTGTGTGAGAAAGGCAAAGACAGAGGGAGATGGAGAGTAACAAAGTAAGTGTAAGTGTCTGTATTTATGCATATACAGTGTGTATGTCTGTCTGTTCTTGTGCATGAACATTATGTAACACCATATTACACCACGATTATAACTAAATCATTTGCAAATGTGTGTATCAAATTGACACATTTCAATCTGTATATGTATACTCAGATTTGTGAATGTTTAAAACATTATGACACATTTTAAAATGTGAACTGATTTATGCTAATATTATGTGGCCTGAAAAGCTGGAAAACTGCAAATAAGCTTCTCAGTTGAATATACAGTATTTTATATATATATTTATACAACCCTGCTGTGCGAAAGATCTGCAAATGTGGCTTTATACTCCCTCTATGGCTGCACACGATCCCACAACAAGCTCTGGAAATCAAATTGTTTTATTTACTAATGACTGAGGAAAGAGCCACTCCTAGTGTAGTAGGCAGGACTGGTAAATATCAAGCCTACCAGGCTAGTATGCATGGTGGTCAAATTCAAAGAAAAAATGACTGACAAAGTGGGCAGAAAGCCTCTGATGTGCCTTTCTTGCAGTTGAACTCAAGAATTGCCTTTTGTTTTTCCAGCTGTTAAAGTGACACATTTACAAATCTTGCTATAATACATTTTATATCTGATAGACTCCAGCTATAATTTAATGCATATTCATTTACATGTATATGTGCATGTCTTATATGTGTATGTGTAAAAGAGTCAATCATACAGCAGTAAATATATGTGTAATATGTGACAAATATACATTAGTGATATGTAATAGTATAATACACAAAATCTATGTAAAGTTATAACCTGACATGTTATTTTTCCAGAGTCAATATGTGGAATGTTTGAGTCTCAGTATCTGTATCCTGACGTTCACTTCCTTGGGTTCCCCCCCATAAATGATGTCTCCCACCCTTACCTCACCCCTTTTGTTATTGTACTCCATGGGAATGGTAAGCGACATTGTGGTCTTTCTGTTAACACACAGTTAAAAGTTTGCTTGTCAGCTTAAACGTATTGTGGAGTATGCTAACAAATTCCTGTGTCATTTAATTTGTGTAGGCGCTTAAGTTATATATACAAGTATGTTTTCTGTCCTTTCATGTGTCTGCTGCAACTAGCTCTTCTGTTATTGTACTCCATGGGAGAGGAGCTCAAGTTATATGTCACAATTGACCGGAGGATTTTGATATTTACTTCTGTCGTCCGAATAAACAGAGATCACCTCCAAAGATATCCCAGTCTGAGCTTCTTCATCAAAACACAAATGCACACAACGTCAGACACCACTGGTTACATTTGGTGCTGTCTGTCCCGTTGCATCTCACCAATCAGCACTCGTCTGGTCCCTGGCGTGCGGCTGCTGACACCCGGCTCCACTATCCTACTCCTCCCTGCTCTACAGCTTCGAGAAGCTGCACCTGCTCCCAAGTGCGTGCGCAGGTAGCCAGCCAGTACATTAAAGGGACACTTTAGTCATTAAAGGGGGAATACATAGCTGTTTATAGTCTACCTGACAATTGAGGAGTTTTTATTTTATTCCTATTTTTATTTTTCTTGTTAATACCACTATTGCTCTTAGTTTGTAATGTTAGGGGGAGATACTTTTGAGGTTCATAAAATGGTTGGTCGTGGGCATGATGTCACCTTTGGGGTGGGGAGGGGCCAGCAGATTGTCAGTTGGGGTGGGTTTGTGTCCCCCAGTGTTCCCAACTACACAGCCGATCAGTCAGTTGTTGACCCACCATTGGCCCCCACTTCTAGTTCCACGCCAATTACCTAGTCTGACCATAAACCCACACAAGTCAATTCTGTTAACGGTTTTTGAGACATGCTTACAGAATTAGCTAGACAGACTGGACAAAATATTTAAGCCAGTCTAAGCACTACGCACCAGCCTAGTACCGACCAGCCTCCGTCTCCTATGAGCCAGTCATCCAGTCACGCTGGATTTGTCACAGATGAAGGTTGTTGTGCAGTCTGACACAAGAGCTCCATCTTACTTCAGGGGTGACCACACTGATGCGTTCTCTGTTCACGAATGGGAGGACATGATGAAATTATACCTGAATAGGGTTAAATGTGACACTCGTGCTGAAATGATTGACCTGATAATGTCAAGACTAACAGGCAAAGCCAGGGATGTGGTGAGGTCGCAGCCAACCTGACCTGAGTGCATCCAACCTACCTGGCCGTGCTTGGCATATTGAAACGTCAATTTAGTGAGCTATCATACTCAAATTTACCCATGAAAGATTTCATAGCACCATTCCCCGTGCTGATGAGGATGCTATGGATTACTGCATTCGTCCACTGATGCTGCTGACAAGTGTCCCCGGTAGGTCAGTGGAGGACCCCAGTGCAGAGGTGGTCATGAATTTCATCAATCACTGTCCCGACCCATGTCTTGCCACGTTATTCAAGCTGAAGGCACCTGAGTGGTGGACCGCAGCTGAGGTTCAGGAGCTTCTGGATAGTCAGATGAGGAATGTGAGGAACACAGCAGCCCAGCCCCGACACGAAGTGGGTTTGTTAGCTTACAATCAGAGCTCTATTACTGATTCTCCTCACCTTCTTAATTCTGGAATGACTTAAGCTGCCTCAGTGGTGTACCAGAAAAAGCCCCCTCCTACCTCTATGCCTGCTTCTGCCCTGGCCTGCAGTCAACATGTGAACAATGTGATGGTGAGTCCACCTCCGGCTACTTTCTCTGATCCTGATCCTGTTGCCACTGAACCACCAGCTACTAAGCCTGGTGTTCAAAAGGTCGTGGCTGTGTTTGACAAAGTTATATCCTTGTGCAACGCTTCCCTCACAACCGGTGAAATGCCAGGCAACTGTCAGCCAGTCAATTGTCAGCCAGTCCACCGTCAGCCTTGTCTGCCTCATAGCCAGCAGGGTTCTGAGCCCCTTACATGCAGAGTCTGTGTTTCCAGGGACAACTCAACCCATGCACACTGTAGGCTTTACAGATTGTGCCTCAACTGCTTCGGTCCCGGTCATACAAAACATGACTGCCTGCAGGCCTCCCATTCCCCAGCCAAGCCACCCCTTTCTCCTTCCAATGCTGATTTAAACTAGCCCGCCTGTGTAGTGAGAAGGTTAGCATGGGGCGGTGCTGGTGACACCCTCAATGAAGAAGAGGTTTTGCAGTCAACCTATGTGAATTGCTGTGGTAATCTTCCGGAAGACAAAATAGTGATTGTTGTGGGGTCACATAGAGTGGAAGAAGCTAGAAATCTGTTTTATGGTCCAGCGTCCAAAGGGGCTCAGTCTACTTTGAGGGGGATGCTTGATTCAGGGAGCATGTCATGCACGCTCAGTGAGGAGGAAGTCTAAGCTTAGAGCTGCTGCTATCCTCCCAAGTCCTCATCATGTGCCTGAGAAGGTGGTTCTTGTTGGCTGTGTTCCTTCTGGTCTAGTCTTGAGCTGCCTGAAAAAAGTTTGCACCATCAGGCTACAGCAGGCTATCACCCTTGCAACCACAGGAGGAGCACCTGGTGTGGGGAAAGTTGCCTAGTAGTGCCCCAGTTTCGCTTGGGAGCACTATCATCATGGAGCCCACCTCTTGCTGTTGACCTCCTAAAGATGTCATTGTTGGATGGGTTGTAACACCCAAGTGGGGAGATCGCTGTGTCTTGATGAAGATCCTCAACCCAACAAAGAGACCTGTGACCCTGCACCGCCCAGCAACTAACACAAACTTATGAATGATTCACAAACTCGAATGATAGACTATGAACAAGACAGAGATTTGTGCATCCCATCATGGATAAGATGAACATTGTATAAAAAAGCTACTTATGCCATCTGCTATCAACAGGAGCTTCTCATGCCAGGTTTGGATGGAATGACCCAACCACTTTTGTGTGACAGGGTTTTGATCTAGTATTGAGTCACAAAAGGGGATGCAACTGAGCTTCCCTACCCTATAAGCCTATTGTTAGAGGGGAAAATCTGTGTCAAAGATGGCGAAGTCCTGTACTATAACCCTTGTTCAATGAGTAAAGAGGTCCCATTAGGCCACAGTGTCCATTTACACAGCTGGTACTGGGTGGGTATTGAGGAGTTTGTCTTAAATGGCCAAGTAAGCAGATGTAAATTTATTACGCTGCCATCAGTGAAATGTGGACAAATGTGGAGAACTAGGGTTAAAATGTGTAAATCTCACATTTATCCCTCTTACTTTTGCTATTTTGTGGCATAAAATATCACACATTAGCTGGGACTGTAGCAGTATACTGGCAACATCACTACCAACAGCCAACAAGGAGCAGCCAACATGAAAAATGCAGCTTTATGAAAGGATTGCAATATGAAGTTCCAGTGACAAATCCATCTTGGCCTGAGTATGTGCCTATATCTTTCCCCACTGCTGTAGAAACAATCAACTTCTGTCTGGTTAGGCAACCATAAAAATATCCCTGAAGAATTAAAAAAATACATTTCTGTGGCACCTTTTAAAATCCAGCACTGAGTAGAATCTTATAGAAGGCTTTTTATAACTCTACCGAGGCCAGGGCATAGAGAGAAATGGTGGTGAAAAAGCAACACATTGAGGCCTGTCTGGTAAAAACATGTTTGTTACCTCTGCCAAGGAAGTTATGTTTTCACTCATGTCTGTTTGGTGGTTTGTTTGTGTTTGTCGGCAGGATTACGCAAAAAGTACTGAACCGATTTCCACCAAACTTATACAATAGATAGGGCACGGGCCAGGGAGGAACCCAGTATGTTTTGGTGCAGATCTGATTAAAGAGGCGGATACTGGAATTTTTTTATCACTTCCCTTAACATCGCAAGACAGACTTGTTCCAATACACACACACACACACACACGCTCACATTGTTGGCAGGGGGATGAGGCAGGACAACAGGGCTATTGATTTGTGCTTGTTGTTGTTTGGAAGGCTACGTTGTCATAGTGGCTCCCAGATGATGTTCAGCTAGCGTGCACTCAGCAACAAGAGTCATTTAAATCTGGAGGGGATGAAGAGCAGATTTAAAGACAGAACCTTTCAAAGGTTAAACCTACTGCTGACCCCAATGTAATCAAGGGAGAAGCAGTGCTAGGATAGGCTCTAGGCCCCTATGACCCCGCAAAGGATAAGCAGGTACAGGGAATAGATTGATCACGAGTAGAGGATCTAAGGGTGTTGTATACTGTGCAGATCGTAAAGAACTTTGAGGCAAATTTGTAAAGCCTATGATTACCCATCACCTGCAGCCTACGATTAGGTAGTAGTCACTACAGCTACGATATTGGGTCCAGCTACACCAAGGACCCAGTACAGACACCTTCCAAATGTCAACATCGTATTGTGCAGCCTTGTACATCAACTTCTTGTAGGGATGAAGATTTAATATGGACATGTTAACCGTATATCCTAAAGTGACACTTGCGCACATTTGCCACATTTGCACAATAACATACAACCAAGAATTAAATATAAGGCTTACTATGCATGGAATAGTGGATGTGTTTTGTCAGTGGAAGAAGATCTAGACAAGAGGGGAATATTGTGCCATCTGACTGTGTGGTAAGGAAAGGAGAAATTAGATTTTAATGTGTATCCTGAAGATTTTTCAAACCACATTACACCTTGTCTACACTAGCTGAATAGCACCATGACTGCCACTCTCAATCAGTTTCTACACTGGATGTGTTCAGCAACAGTTTCATTGTGCACTGAGAGACATTTTGGCAGCGCTAACTGCCCAATACACAGTGCAATGCACTTAAGTCTGAAGAGCTTGAAGCGTAAAAAGTTGGTCCAGGATGCACACATTTAAAGCATGAGTGAAACCGAGCCATTACACAGCCAGTTCAGACAGCTATATTTGTTAAAATGACGCCTATCTGTTCTGTCAGATGGGCATAAGATAGAAGACTTGAAAATTGCAGCTGAATAATATCCGCTGTAGACAACCAAATTATGACACCCTAATGGCAGGTGTAAAGGGAATGCATATACAGTATTATATTTTGTCCAAAAATAAGAATTCAGTCATTATCTACTCACCGCCATGTCTGTCAGAGGGAAATGGCCACCACCATGGCTGAGAGCTTTCTGGTGTGTGCCACTGGGCAACTGTCACCAGAAAAAAATATAGCAGCAGGAAACTTGTTCTTTCTTGAATAGGCTAAATTTCATTGAAGTATCATACTCCAAAAGACAAAACTGGGTCCCTCAACTACCAATTCTTCGTGTCTTCTGTGTTCAGTGAAGCCACTAAAGGATTCTTTAGACTTTTTTCAAATGATCTCCTGTTTTTCTGCATTCTGCAGAGAGAGAGTCTTTCTATTAAATGACATTAAATATTACAAATATTAAATAAATATATTAAATACATTATAAATTATAAAAATCTGTTTGTATTCAGTTCAGTTGTAAATGGTAAAAAAAAGCTACAGTAAACTTTGAGAGCCAGACAGCATCACATGTATGCATTGTGACAGTTGTATGGATTCTTCACTGCACACTCACAATACTAATGGGCTGAACCACTGACACTGTCATTCATTGTGATGAGCAGGACTTGTTCTGCCCATACATGACCTTTACAATTCATGATTTCAGTCATTTCACAATCTAAAAAGTTACAACTCACTTTAATTGCCTTCTTCATGCTCTTTTGAGAATTTTTAAATGTGCAACTTCTACTTTAAAATAGAAAAGTACCTAACACTTTAAGGACTTAGAGAAATATCTGGTGCTACTTTGGAACAGTAGGCAATGAATCAACATGTATGTTTTAACAATGTCACGTCTTTTGAAAGCAAAAAGACCTTGTATAAGTTGATTTAAGTCATTTTGCATCTAAATTCTAAGTCAAATTTTTACAAACTTAGTGGGGGTATGGTGCTAAAAGTATAAAAAACTCATGGAATGTGCAAAACACAGCATGAATATGGTGAGTAAACTTCATGGTTATCTGCCCATTACCTTTTGAAAATTGTTTCGTACAAGCGCAAGTTTTGGTCCCATGGTGGCATTATTTCTGGGCCCAGCAATAGAGGGTGTGAATTAATCTTGTGGAGACTATGAATACCAAAAAATTATGTAAAAGTAGCTGTTATTTTTAAGGCATTGATTAACATTAAATTGAACATTCAGTGTAAAATTTTAACCTGACAGTGGTGCTTCTTGAAAGGTCAGGTTGTTATTAAAATCATTATGATTCATCTTCTGGGAACACCCAAAAGCAGCACTGTAGTAGTTAAAAGTGGATCTGTATCTTTAACTATTCTATTCAATCTTTAGTGGGTTTTGTCTATAAAATCCTCTCTCCAAATAAAAAAAAATTGAATGAAAGCAATACCTTACTAATACTTCTACTTAATTACATAAAATCTGGACAACAGATACAAATTAGCTGTTGACTTGGCATATTTAATTGATGTGGTTTTGCCACTTAGTCATGTGGAACAAGCTAGAAACAAAACATCAACATATTATCATATATAAGTAGTTTTCATGAACATGTTACCAACCACTGTGATTTTCCAGCAGACACAGACCAACATTAGCATGATATGTTTCTGTGTACTTGACCACAATTCCCTCTCCTTTTAGTCCCTACCAGCTCCTGAGAAAAATACAGAACCCCACAGGATCAGCTGCGACAAAAGAAAAGAGCCATGTGTAAATCTGTACTCTTGCATGTACAAATCTGTGCCCCTGGATTAGTTAATCGTGTGCACAGATTTGCAAATGACTTCATTCTTCAGAGACCAAGGAATGGTAAATGCAAAGTTACACAATGAAAGCTGTGAAATGTCAAATGCAAAACACAATATTGTAAGGTCAGGTGTGTGTGGATCCAAGTGCAAGAGAGAGAGAGAGTCAGGCCGAAGTACAATGTCCAAAATCCAAATCTTTAATCCGAGAGACGTAGCAGAGGTCAAAATACCAGGAGTCAGTTAAACCAGGCAACAAGGCAGATCAGGAACAGGCAGAATCGAGGGTCAAAAAATACCGGAAAAACAGATCATACACAGGGAATCAATCAGGACTAAATGCGAGAGCGCTTGAACACAAGGGTAACAAAGACAATCTGGCAACGCATGAGAAATGAGGCGGGGTTTAAATACACAGAAAACAATACAAAGGTGAAAGACATTAAGGTGGAGACAGTAATCAACACAGGCGGGAAAAACCAGGAAGTAAAACAAACAGTAACACAACAGAAC
The DNA here is from genome assembly GCF_016859285.1 of Xiphias gladius. NCBI lineage: Eukaryota > Metazoa > Chordata > Actinopteri > Istiophoriformes > Xiphiidae > Xiphias > Xiphias gladius. The sequence continues at coordinate 32,180,591 of NC_053414.1, read as the reverse complement.
CAACTTCAAAATAAAACAGGAAATGAATACAGATCCTGACAAATATAACGACAAATCTATACTTAAATATAGATAAACTGGACTTGACTGTCAACATTGAAATTCCCCATTTCTTGTTCTCTGAAGAAAGAAGTCGTTTGCAAATCCGTGCACACGGTTTGTAAATCTTTTTGTTTACAAATCTGCAGGCACGGATTGCAATACCATGAGCATGGATTGCAAATCTGTGGGCACAGATCATGAATGTGAGAGCACGGTTTGTAAACCGTTTGCACAGATTTGTAAATCGAGCGTACAGATTTCACATTATTAAGCCTATTAATTATTTTGTAATTTTTATATTATTACTATTTATTTAACAGGGACAATACAAAATGTATTTATTGCATATAGCTGCAAGCTAATTTTCATCTGTTGCCACTGGGCAAGGGCTGCCAGTGATGTACATGTTAACCTAGTAGAAGATTTAAGAGTTTCATTAAATATAAACAATACACCTTATAACAAGCACAATAAGACATGATAATTAAAACCTACATTAAACCAGACAACATTAACAATAGTGTTGTTAATAAACAATTAATCCAATTCCCACTAGCTGGCCAAAATAAACAGTTTACTTTTCAGCCCTTTTTTCAATCAACCTGTGAGGAATTCTTTACTATTTAGTATCAGCCCTTTGTGATATTAAGTGGTAAAGAATTCCTCACAGGTTGTTTATTTATGTAATGTTAATTGTACAGGGACAATAATATAGCATGAGCCACAGCCTCTGTAGCCTAAGCCAGTTTGCAGTGCCCATTGTTGATCTTGGAACATCTTGCATTCATTTACAATCTGTGAGAGTTTAATTTTGTCTAGTGGCCAGAAACACAGCTCCAAATGAATGCTAATGTTCCTCCGTGTGTACTGGAGCTGTAAACAGGCAACTGTCAGAATGTTAACACATTCCATAATCACTGATAATACATCCATGTTTTTTCTTTGTAATTTTTTTTTCCCTTCCCCTCAGCTTTTGTCAGTTAGATTTATTTGTCTATGTTTCCAACATTTCTTTTGGGTCACTTTGAACAATGGGATTTTGTTATTTAAAGCTGCCAATATACACAATGGTTCAAATGACTGTGAAATGTGAAAGGTGTTGTTTGTAGTTATAAACCCACAGAGAATATTTATCTGACTCTGTAGCTCTTCTCAGCTCTACAGAGCATTTTAAGGTGACAGGAGGAAACTTGCCTACAGCTTTCATAGATCTTGTTTCTAGCAGCAGCAGTCCAGTACCAAAGAATGAATGAAAACCAAATCTTCATTCTGGAGACACCAAAACAGGACAAAAAAGAGGAATATTAGACTTAAAATTAATAATAATTTTGCTCTGTCCTATGATGATAATATGTCAGTGTTTTGTTTTCACATTATTATGCTATCCCCAAGTGGCCGAAAAGGTCAGTGACTTCTGTTCTATTGTAATAAGTCTTGTCTCTGGAGCTTCTAATTAGACAAAGTCTGATTAAAGATAGAAAGCCTCCTTTAATCAAAACACTGCCGAAAGGTCACAAACACATGAACACACATGTCCAACTCAAAGCTCACAACCTAAAGGTTATTTCATGTTAAAAATCAATAATACTTTAATCCTTCACATCACCACTGAGAGCTGAGCAGTGTGTGCATGCACACTTGTGTTTTTGATTTTCACGCCATGAACTCTCTGAACTGACTCATCAAACAAAGGTTACATTAACAAAAAATAATAATAATAAAGACAAGATTTCTTTGAGAAAGCAACACTCCTACACTTCTCTGGAAAAAAATTAAACAATTTAGCCCCGGTGTATGTCTATACACTGGAGGCGTTCAGGTACAGTATTGAGTAGTTTGGAAGCGCTCAGAGGCCAACGCACAATCACTGTAGTTATGTGCGTAAAATGCAGAAAAATAGACTTTGAGCATAACATTTAAATTTTGGCTTGTGTTTACGGGCATACAATTTGAGTAGGGGTTAAGACTGGACCATCTCAGGCTAAGGTCTGGGCACTCAGATTTTTTTTTTTTTTGATGAGCCTTGAGTGCTCCTGTGTAAATGTAAATGTATGTCCATGAAAACCTTGCATCTCGTAAGCTTCTGCTGCCTGTTTGGCTTTGTAATACAAGTCTGTAAATAGCATGTAGGCTTTTGGCCACTTGCGTGTGAAAAGCTTTTTCAGTGGATAAAAGTTTTGAGAGTCCAGCTGTTAGCATTTCAAAATCATCCATACAGTACTGTGGTGAATTTAAGAATGCTTTGATTCATCATCTTACTCTGTAAGTACTGCATTTATTGGCCCACTACATCCTTGGTGGCAATGTATGGACAAAAGGCAAAATGTACATGCTTTTCACTTCATTTTACGTCTAGGCAAATTTCTCTGAACTATCTTTACAGTGACATTTAAATAAACAGTTTCAATGCCATTAAGGAGTTCATCAAGGTCAAAAAATTGTAAAACTGAGAGATGAAGACATTTGATTAATGTGGTCAGACCTGTGCTAAGTACAGGACTCATCAATTGCACTGATCATCAGAAAATATTACAAAAGCACAGATTGTGCCCTTCCCCAACAAAGGCCAGAGTTGTGGCTGTCTGGCTTTTGACTGCCAACTGTCAGCCACTTGTGTTGCTGTAATTGAATGAAAATTAGTTTTTGGAAGAAGACTACACACACTGCACTATCTATTTGCACTTTTTACACATACCCACAATGAAATAGATGAAATAAAAATGAAAAAAAAAATTGCAAACCAGCAAACTTAAAATTTGTACCATATTTCTGTTCTCAAAATGTAAAATGAGATGGTGAACACACTCGTTTTCTAACAGCAGCAGACATTCTCCCAACAGACAGGACACAAAAGCAAGATAAAATCTTAAACCATAAAGGCATTTTTTTTTCTTTTTACAGCACACAAAGGTATAACTGACACCAATGTTTTTATGATATTGTGCAAATTTAAAGGGTCTGATACTGACTTAAAATATGTTAAAGAATTATGTCACTAGTTGCCAGTCAGTGTTAAGCAGGAATTCAGACTGAAAACCGCATTGGGTTAAAATCACACAAGGCTGTGTTGGTGGGGAGAGTTGTCTCAGTTAGTTTCAGTGAGATAATAAAATACAGTCCAGGAAGGCCAATTTGAGTAACATATCCATGAGTTTGAAGGCTTATCAGACACAAGCAGAGCACAGCAAGGAAAGGTTGAAGTTCTAAATGCTGTTCAAAATTCTTTTTTTTGCATTAATTGAAATTGCTATGTTAACATCTAACAACTATTAACAATACTGTAGACACATTTTAGAGTGTTTTATACAACACAAAGCAAAGTTGAACAGTACATATACACCACTGAGCTCAAGTTTGAAAATTAAGAGAGAGGCAGAGGGAAAAAGTTAGCAGGTTATCATAGTCCCTAAAAATGTACTTTTTACTTTTTGCACATTGGCACATATTTCTGTTCACTTACTGTGTAATTATTCTTTTCACTATTTTATAGTAGTTTTATAGCAGTTATTCACTTTTTTAATTATTTAATAATTTTCCATAATTGACTAGTGAGTAGTTGTAACAAAACAATTTCCCTGCGGGATCATTAAAGTTTTTCTGATTCTGATTCTGATTCTGAGTCACACAACATTCACAATCTTTATTTACCTCCTGTTTTCATCCGTTTAGGATGCTAACAGCATGATTGTTAAGGCAAAACACACACAAAACCACACCAAAACACAGAGCAGTTTTTACCTTCTCCCTGTTTCTCTGTGTAAACAAAGAAGCACATTCTGATGCATCTATTCAATAACAAACTCCCAATTTCCACTGTATTTCACAAATACATTTAGTTAGTTAACTGTTCATGGAGAGAGGCTCATTAAATTCTTCTTACACAGTGATGCAAATGGTCCCTAACAATTAAATGATAACTAAAGTAAACAATAATAAGGCAGGATGAATAACGGCAAATGCGCCCATGTCAATTGATCCACTAAATACAGTATATGATGCCACTCCGGTACTTTTACAGTGCATTCATTATATGTGAAGTATGAACACACGCCAACATATCATGACCTGGCACACATTTCAAATGTTTTTCTCCAAGTTTAAAGTTGCTTTCACCCAAACAGCTTTTGAGGGTCATCTGAAAAATCCAAACCATGTCTGTAGGTGATTTCCAGCATGTGTTGGGGAGGTGAGACATGAATCCCCATTTCTGTGTGTGTTTGTGAGGGAGACATGAGGCCATGGATGAAAATCAATAACTAGCCTGGAGGAGCTGCTAATGTTGTATTGTGCGCTGGATATGAATTGGACATTGGGGATGAATGTGTACATGTTCAAACAGACTGAGAAAGACAGGCAGCGACAAATGGAGCCCCAAAGTGTTCAATATTAAACAAATAAACAAGAAGTAACTGTGTGAGAATATGAATGAATGACACAATAATTTGTGAAATAATTGAAGAAATTATTAAAACTCAACTACTTTTTATGAAATATGTAATTTCATAACATTGGCTTTTATTTCAAAATGCTCTTTTTCAAAAGCATGTTTTTATTTCATAATAGTGTTTTCTCCCAATCAAACTCTTATAACATGGCACTTTTTGTTTCATAATGTCACTTTTTATTTCATAAATTGACTTTTCATGTTACTCTGTTCCGCTCACCTTTCAGCCCTCCATGCCCCCTGCTTCGTAGCTAGCAAGTTCAACAACTACTACTCGATTTAACCAGTTAGCTCCTGTTAGCCAGAGCAATAGTATAAAAGTAGAATCAACTATCTAGCTGCTGTTATAAATAAACAGTACACTGTTAAAGAAAATCTCTTGTTTATCTAGCTATAGCTAAATAAAAACTTGGATTATCACTCAAAATCAGGAAGCCATAAATTGTTGGTATGTTTATATATTTTACATACTTTAATCATATGCTTCCATATCCCGTAAAAGCCGAGTCATCCAAAGATTGACTCACCAGTGAAAAAGATGCTGGGCACACACTGATCCATGGAAACTGTTGCACTGAGGCCTCGGCATACATGACCTTTCTGAGAGTTTACATGGCACATAATTGAGAGGGGGAAGATTGTTTTTGTCCAATGTGGATTAAGCTGGAAACACTTAACTTTCAGCTGATTGAGAGGAAGACACACTATAAAATAAAAAACTGGATTTGAAACAAGTTGAGTAATGTTACTCCCACTAGGAGATGTGTTTCTAAGAAACAGGGTTATGTGTCTGAATTACTTGATATGATGGATATTCTTGCAGTGTGTTTGTGTTTGTGTGTGTGTGTTTGTGTGTGTGTGTGTGTGTGTGTGTGTGTGTGTGTGTGTGTGTGTGTGTGTGTGTGTGTGTGTGTGTGTGTGTGTGTGTGTGTCAGTCATGTACTGTTCCATCGATGTGTTCTTCATAATTAGCTGTGTGGGTCCCCATGCCAGTGACCTAACAATGAATAAGACATGACTATCAGGACCGCCCTCTCCTTCGTACAACTGCTCTCCCTCTCTTTCTCTGAATATATTCTTTCAGCATACACATCTTAGTTTTCTCATCTCTCCTCTAGTCTCATTTTTCTTTTCATCAGCATCTTATTGTTTATGTTATTCTGTAACAGTATATATACTATAAACATTTCCATAACTATTAATGGAAATTCTTAATAAAAGATAGTACATTGTCATTTTCTGATGATAACATATGTGTGTATTGGCACCCATCAGTTAGCTGCATTATTAGTTTTTCTTTACAAATACTGTCGGTAATGGGTTAATAACATGTTTGTAATACATCATTATCTTTTCTATACTTTCATTCTATAATTTATTTTGTGTAATTCTCTTCAAGTGTTGCTCAGAATGTCCGTTATTACAAAAAAGACATTTTACATTACACAAAAAATGTGCTGCAAAACCTCTGCTAGAATCAAACCACTATGTGTAGGTTCTTTATGCATAGACTTGGTGTGAGCTGAAGAATGCTTTTTTTGATGGTTTTCCTCCTTTCGCATCAGAAAGCATATCATGGTTTACACAACATATTAGAGCATATCACAGAAGGTCAAGTGTTATCTTTTATTGTTGACTAAATGTTTTTAAATACACACTGACATATACTATGTAGGTTTAATACCTGTTCATGATTTGACTGTTTGGTCTTAACTCCTCACCTCCATATTTGCACTCTCCATATGAAAGTAGTTAGTATTCATGTGGGACCACCTGCTCTATCTGTGAAACAGAGACCAGCTGAATCCAGGTCACAGCACTGAATCATTATTGATTTACTAATACAAACCACTTAAGTAACTTAAAGGCAATGGTTCCTTGCAATGGTTCCAAAGCAATTTCTGTTTGTGACCCCTCATCGCAGGTTGCATTTGTCTATGATTTAACTGTTTTGGCCAGAGACTTTCATTTTAATAGTCTTTAGAGTGTTAAAGAGGTGAAACTCATAAGCATTTTACAAGAAACAGCAAAGATTTGTGAAAACTCTGAAAAAAGACACATTATCTGTGGACTATCCACTTTATCTCCTAAGCCATAGTCATTAAAATTATATGGTTGGCAGGTCAATCGCTACATAAAGAAGCATCTGAATCCAATGATGCCAGAAAAAAAAGATAGAATAAAAAATCTTTTTTGATGATTCTCATGTTGCAAATACAGGTGCGCAGTGTCAGATTATGATTTCTACTTACTTTTTAGTCACTTCAGTAATGTGTTCCACACTGTTTTTGATACAGTACATAATGCAATGGTAACACTGCAACACAAATCAAAGTGTGACATCGTGGAGTCTGAGTTTTGGATTCTGGTCTGGGGGCCATAATGCTAATGCATGTCACAATGGCAAATTTAGATTGGAAGGGCATATGTTGCGCTAAAAACGAAAAAAGGAAAAAGGTTTAAGGAGTAGTGGCTAAATTGTAATGGCCGACCACACAATACTACAACACACTGACTCAAATCTTTGTGCCATACATACAGAGCTTTATACAGACAGCTGTCTCTGTTTCCTGTCAACTGTTTTTGCCTGTATATTTCTATCCATGTGCCTTCCTCTATGGTGTCACAGCCTTATGACTCCAGGGTTCTGGGTCTGAATCCATTCTACAACAGGAAATGAATAGGATGGCGCTCCTGCATTTATATTAATAACTTTATCAATATTCACGAATCACAGCAGCCATCTCTCATTCATTTAAAAATGTATCATTTGCATCATTGATGTGCGCTGGATGCTGTCTTCCTTCAGAGAAAGCTTTGGAAACTATAGGTATTCAGTGAATCAATTTACTTTAATTTTTTAATATTTTGGAACACGGATACACACACACACATCCTAGTATTCATGGGGACCCATCATTGACATAATGTATCCCCTAGCCTCTTTCCTTAACCTTAACCATCACAACTGAATGTCTAACCCTAACCATAACCTAAACCTAATTCTAACCTGAACATAATAATAATAACAATAATGATAATAAGAAGAAGAAATAGAAGAACAAGAACAAAGATAATATTCATAATAATATTAAATAAGGAAAATAACATGTTTTGTTCAACTACCAGTTTAAAAACCCAGAGAAATTCAATTTACAATCCTATAAATCAGTAAAAAGTAACAAGTCCTCATATTTCAGAAGCTGGAACCAGAGAATGTTAACAAATTGTTGTCTATTAATCAATAAGTGTGTCGATCAGTTGAATCATTGACTTATCATAAATGTATCTATAAAAGAAGAAAAGTTCAATCCTGATCTTGGAAATAGCAGTTTGAGAAAAAAAGTCTTTACTTAGGGTCCACTTACTAGCTTTTACCAGAGCTTTCAGGGTACCCCAGTAGCCTAATGGTTAAGGCACATACCACATCAGCAACAGCAATGTCCATGGTTTAACTACTGGCCTAGAGATAACTGAGATAATGTACTTTTTTTTGTTGTTGTTTTTACACAAATTATACTTTCTGTGGTATAAGAAAAAATAAAACAAACAAAAAAAAAACATCAACAAAAGGAACAAATAATTATGATGCAGTATCACAATGCTACTAGCACAAAGACCATTCCTTAATGAATGAACAACTTCGAAAGGATGTTAAAGTAGTAATCACAATAATGTTATAAATAAATGCTCACCGTGAGCACATTCGAGCAGTCCATCAGTATCCTCCAACTGGCTAGAGAGGTAAAGTATAGTCTGGGCATTGCCTCAAACCCATCATCTACACCAGTATTTCAGCCCTGCTCCACCCACCAATCCATTACACATAAGTGCCATAGTTTAAGGTAGTTCACATGTTTATGATAATGTTAATATATATTATCCTTACTATTTTGTAATAGCAGTAACAAACACTGTAACAATAATAGTAATAATTAGACCTGCAGGCAGGTATTAATGGGGTCCAAGTCCCTCAGGGCATTTCGCACCCAGTGGCCTGTCAAGGAGATGCCAGTCAGACCTTCAGACCCATGGGCACAATGCAGGTCGAAGGTTGAGAACAGCAAAGCGATTGGAAAACATTCCACCAAGACTGGAATGTTTCTGAGGGGTATTCCAGCAGGGTATTCCAGAAAGTGATGTTAACCTAGCCTGGCATAAAACCTGGATTTGGGGTTTAACTAACCTGTTGCACCTGTCAAGATATGCAAACACTTCCGGTTTTGACTGCAACCTAATGGAAGTTGTTCCTTTAAAACTTGCACATTTTTTGGATTATCAAAGTATTTTTATTAACTTTTGATCATGAAAGTCTATGTGCAAAGTTTTAAAAAAGTATGGTTTGCATATTTTGCAATTTTGCAAAGCAATTTATTGGTAGAAATGAGCGTAGCCTATATCACGAGAATCAGCTAAATTCAGGGAAGGCGTGCAGATAAGGTTTTTGAATGTGCAAGGTACTATGTGGGAGTTGCTGGCATAACCACACTTACCTTTAAGTCACCTGATGGCGGACATTCGTCATTTTTGGTGTCTGATGCTTGCACCATTCTATACATTTTACGGTGTATGCTGCAGTACCACTGCTGGTACTGGGAGCCACACTGCTTTGCATGCGTGGCCCCTAGCCTATTTAGGATTAGACCCCTAAAAATCTGAGCGATTACAATAGGGTTCCCAGCACCGTTGATACTGGGAGCTGACTTTTTTTTTCTGTATACATTTTTTTCTTTTTTACTATTATTTTAATAAACTCCCCTCTAAGACAACATTTTAAAGTTCCCCAAACAAGATAACCTGTTTGACTGTATAAAGGTGTGGATATATTGTATTGTACTGGTCTTTTATATTTGGATCTTTGAGGAGGAGTTATTAACCCTTCAATAATTATATTTCACCTGCTTCAACAGAAAGATGAAAACAATTTGAACAGGAGAGTGAAGCAATAACTATTGGTTGATGTAGACTCATAATGCTTTACTGACAGGCTGAGGGCTGAGAGGTCAAAAAAATTCAATTTTTGAAAATGTCTTGAATCTATTTGACTAAAATGGGCGTACGAAATATTTGTATAAAATGTAATTGGTCGTCAAGTTAAGTAAATGCTAAATGTTGAATAAACCGAATGTCTGCATTAGCTTGTGTAATGCAAAAGCAGACTATTTCAGTTGAGCTGTGTCTCCATCTACTGTATGTCCATGTGGTTCTAATGTTAAATTGAAATCTCCTTCCAAGAACAATTACTGAATCACAGAATCTATACAAGTTAACATTTATAACATGTTCCAGGACATGACAAGTTTTTCAATGGACACATGCATTTATGTCAGTTCCCTACTCTAAGAAAAAAAAGAAGAGGATAAAAATGAGAGAGATGGAGTAATATAAATATAAATATAACAGAAGGTGCAGCAATTTGGGGCGCAGGCTGCACCTCCTGAGGAGGTGGCGGAGAAGATATTTCTCTTTAGCTTTTTTCCCTTTCCCATGCCAGTAAGATTCATCCTCTAGTCAGTAAACCTTCTTTGCTTGCCCTTCAGGTTTGGTGCAATTTTGTGCTCTGCATCTTCAGGTTCTCTTTCATGAACCTGAGTTGTTCCACTGACTTGTAACTTTATTCAAAGAGCATTTCTCTTCTGTATTATGAATATATTGACAAATAATGGAACTTATTGGGTAATGTCTATGTAAGATTTTATATTACAGTTCTTTGATTTTATTAGGCAACACATATTTTTAGCGGCGAGTAAATACAATATTCTATGTTCTACCATCAGGTACTTAATCTGTCCATTTAAATTCATATTTATATTTATTGTATTTTGTTTTATATTTATCTATTTATTTATTTTTATTATATTGTACAACTCCTCCCCCAGGTTTCCCCTCACCCCGTGTCTTGCATTCTCATTGGCTCTAGCTGGCCAGTGCACTCATTGCCAGTCACAACACTTTTCACCCTACTGCATTTGGACTCGCCAACAGGTCCAGATATTTAGCCGGCTAAATATCTTTTGGGTATCTGCAATGCATCGACAAGTCTCTCAGATCACATCTTTTAACACTTCACAAATAGCAATTGAGTGCAGAGCAAATGCCAATTTGCCTCTGGTCTGGGGCTTTTCCCGGCAATCTCCAAAAACTGCCGGCAAGTGGAAAATCAGGGTTAAAATCGTGTATTGCGAACTTGTTAGTCTACAAGTTATTCTTCTTTTGCTATTTTTACTCAGGAGGAAAGGAATTGTGGTGAATGGGCTTGACAAAGACAGGATCAAATCATGATTAAAAACTCCAGACAGAAAAAAATTAGTTCAAAAACTAGAAAAAACAAACAAACTTGAAAACGAACAAAAAACAGAAAATATGAGGAGGGAAAAGTCCAAAAACAGTTATCGACGTTCAACGAGCTGGACTTCATGTGATAGTGTGTGATATTTAATTTATTGCAGGTCAAGTCACTTTCACTGCAACCACTTTGAAAATGAAAATATCGCTTCACTGGATTTCAAGAACAGGAATTTGTTTTCAGCTAGACATAATACAATAGTTATAATCTTAAAATCCAAGAATCAAAACCAAAGATGCAGTTTAAATAAAAGAAAGGTAAAATGTGACTTCCATATCCATTATTGCATATATCAAGAAGTTCATTATACCTGCAGAGAAGCATTAATTTATCATGTTTCTTCTGATTTCATATTGTACTGTATATAGCATGAAGCAACCTCTTAAACATTTATGCCTAGAATTGTGGGGAGCCTTAGAACACAGACCTAATCATGCTGCACCCAGGGATGATGCTCAAAATTTTAATTTAGAGGTAAATAAACATTTGGATTGATTTAGCTGAGCAGGAATAATGCTACTCTGAAAGTAAAAGCTAACTTCTGTTTCTAGGATTCTTTGTTTGCATAAATGTGAACTAAAAGTATTGTAAAATAATTAAATATTAGTAAAGTTATATTCTCGATTTTTAAAAAGCTCAGGGATACATTATAATTTAGCGTATCATGCAAACTAAATGCTGAAGTCTCTGGCAGCCAGATCTCTAAATTCAGTAGTTTCCAACATCCTCAAACCTGCAGCAACATGTTCAGTTAAGTTCCCTTGAGCAAATCATTACCTATATACAACTACTCACCATAACATTCATTAACACATTTGAATATCCTTAAAGCAGTCAGCCTGGTTTCATTCATGCTGTCAGTCCTGGCAGCCATCAATGTGTGCTTGGTTTAATGGTTTCATTTAAACATTAGTATCAACAAACAAATGAAATTAATTAATTAATTAATTAATTAATTAATATTAAATATAAAAATTAAAATATAAATTCAAAAGCATCTAACAGCATGAAGAAAGCGGTCATCCAAAGAACCCGAGCTCCATTTAACTCAAAATGCAGGAAAGCAGTCACACTGCCGCATTGCCCTTAGGCAATTCGTTTTTCCTCCAAGCAAAATTAATTTTCATAATTCAGTTTTCAATGGTTACACATGGTATACTTTTGAAACTCATAACATTTACTACTTAAATGCAGAGTTTTATATAAAAAAATATAATTGACCACATAATTAAATTATAACTTGTTTAGAGGAAATCCTGAATGATTTGATTAAAACAGCAGATTTCATGAGGACCAAACCACTACTTGACAAAAACATTTGATTCGCTCAACATATTTGGCATTCGTCACATGTGAGTTTGCACTGCTGTGATTATGTTTAATATTTGCCCTGGTCTGGGGTGTCCTGGTGGCCTAGGGGTTTACTATGCTGGCAATATAATTGCAGCATTCCTGGTTCGAGTTCAGCCAGGGCCCTTTGTTGCATGTCACAAACCCCCTAATACCTCCGCCCCCCTCTTTTCCTGTCAGCTCTGTACTGTCACAGTGTAGTAAAGGCAAAAATGCCCCCTAGTCCCTCCAAAAAACAAAAATGTTAACAAAGAAGCGTTTCACTCACACACTACCCCCAGCAACACCCAACACCGACCGAACGTTTTCAGTTAATTAGCACACTTGTTGCTAACTTAGTGTGCTTACTTATTTTCAAGTCGGTCAGCAGTGATTAATGACAGAAAAGTGAGACAAAAAGTGACTTAGTGACTTATTTCCTTGCAGACTGATTGGTTCTGGCTTCATGCATATGTGGAAAATACGTGCTAATAAACCAAAGTAGGGCTTCAAAGAGCCGCAAGAGGACAGTCACAGATCACTGAGGTGTTGAATTAGTGGCTTGTGATGGACAGTGGATATATTTAAAAATAAACATTCCCAGCAACGCAACTGCTGACTGTCAAACAGCATTCATGAACGAGGGCGTTTTTTTATTAAATCAAGTTTCAGTTTAAGAGCAAATTTAACCGTTAAATTACACACTCTCCCCTTTTGTTGAAAAACTGAAACTATATAAATTCAATTAAAGTTTCAACAACTCGGTTTTTAACATATTATATTAGTTCCATCTGTATACATACTGCAGAATGCAACCAAAGGAAACTTTGGTAAGTGTATATGCATGGCCATCTTTTTCAGCATCTGTCCTGCTGAAGTATAATAGAAAAAACAACCCAATCACAAATCAGTCTGCAGCAGCTGACCATGCAACCCAGGACCTGGTGGAGGCTACAGTGTGGAGTTTTCCAATTAACAGCAGCCAATAACCAGTGAACTTCCACATTCATTTACCGCAATTAAACCATTGTTGCTTCCACTTCCAGACTCAGTGGACAACTTCTCCCGCACGCACGCACACACTCAAACAAAATATATTTTCCAGGAGCCCTGAGTGCAGCCAGCTGAGGCCATTCATCTCCTTAAGACCTTACCTTGAGCAGGGCAGCGCCGGTTGCTCGTCACTGCTCTCCGTTTCTCCGCTTGAAGAGCAGACCAAATGCTTTGCTTTGCCCCGTCATATGCGAACCTCTGTTGTTCTCTTTCTCCGCCACCAGGTGTGTGTGTGTGTGTATAGGAAAAGAGAAAGGAGTGTGTGTCAGCGAGAGTGTGTGCTACCGGGGGGAGCGCGAGCCTGTCGATATCTGGATTTAGTCTAAAGGAGAGGGAGGGTTGTGTCGTTATGAGGGCTGCTCTCTCTCTCTCTTTAACCCTTGTTGAACCAAAGATGAGACACAACTGACCAGAACAGTCTGTCAGGAGAGGCTCCATCAGTATTAATGTAGTTTATTATAGTTTTATTTATATATTATTATTATTTTTTTAGCTTGACTTTTTACATATTGCAGTTGATCAGACGATGATTAAAAAACGTTTCAGAATTTTCCAGAAAAGCTTTGAGATATTGTTTTGTCTGTGAATGTGACTTCTGTGTATTTATTTTTCAGTGAGACACACTTGTAATAAAACAGTGGATTCAAAGTATGTCATAAGTATAACTTGGAATTTAAAGCAAACAAAATCTATTCTGCAAAAAGACATGACCTTTAATTTGAAATTGAATTACCTCTCTTAATAGTATAATATAATATAGTATTTTACATTGCTTAATGTCTTATTGTATTATTTAAGCACTGAAGATAATCATCTAATACTGTTTTTTTTCTCTCTATTATAACAAATAATTAAATAATTATTAAAGAATTATTAAAGAAGTAATGTAGCAATTATATCGCAGTTGACAACATAAGCATCAACACAAGAGAACTTACAAAGGAGAAAGATGTTCATGCACTTAGTTAACAGTGAAAAGCAAAAAACCGTTACACACATAATGACACTGGGAACTTAAACTGGTTTCATTAGTTTTGTAAAGTTTTTTAAAAGATTTCAATGAGACTAGTTATGTTCCAGACCACTGTTTGATCTACTGAGAATGCTAAGAAGCTGTTTCAATCACTGTTCTTCTGTTTATAATGCCTTCAAAGTAACTCTCAGTAACAACTGAAAATCCACTTTTTGATATGTTTGGTATTTGAGATCCTTTCAATGATGAGCATGATTAAGCATCAAACAATTAAACCAGCCACTGAATTGTTCAGACTTTGACTCTCAGCTTAATTTATCAATTTCAGTCTTTTCTCATGATCATGTTCTTCCCAATCTGCCATAACATTTTCACATTAGAGGAATTATTACTTATAGTTGGTTAAATTGTAAAAATGTGGAGCATAATTGCATTTCCATCTGTGAGATTAATGAAGAAGTGTTTTAGGTCTCTAACACTTTCCAGAAAAGTTATTCACCTCTAGGGCCACTAATTTTGGAATATAACTAAATTACATTTGTTGAAAACCAGTCTTTTATCTAACTCCACTAGGTTTATAGCTGAGCCAACCTACTTTGACCCTCATTGTCCAATAACTATTTTTTTTTTATGGTGTACTAAATATTATACTGTAAAAAAAAAAGAAAAAAGTAAATCAGATTTGTGTAACTTCAAGAAAGAACATTAAAAATGACTTTTAATGGAGTAAAAAAATGGAATGATTAAATAAACAATGAAACCAGTGAAAAGACATTAACATGCAAATACAATCATCTAGAGTTGTGGTTTAGAATAAAGGATGATAGAGGTTCGGCCACCAACCATCAAATGAAATAACTTTTTTGTCTTTGGTTTTAAATATTTTTTCATTGAGTTTATGCATGGCTTCAATGTGTAACACATGGCAGGGCCCTTTTAAAGTATACTTTATTCATTTATGAAAGTCTGATAATCAGAATCATCCTATGGGATTCTGTATATCTCATCTTGGAATGCTTTTCATAACTGGAGCGGAGTTTGGGCTCTTGGATCATTTTGAGTGGGCTCAAATTGACCTCCATGTATGGCAAGAAGATTTTATTGTTTGTCTACATGGCTTGGAAGCTGAAGAAATCAGCTCATTTTAGAAATGGGTATTCAACATTATTGACATTACTGTTTGTACAGCAGCAGAATTGTTTTGATTATGGAGGGTGTATGAGTTAATTAAGGAGAAAAATGTGAAGAAAGATCCAAACAAACAAAAAAAGGCAAGATGCATTCCAGAGGGCAGAACACGTTTTGAGCACAAGCAAAGACAAAAAAGTGAACTTAAAGAATGTGTTGATCTGCAAAAGTAATTGTATCTCTAGAATTAGGGATTATTAAAGGGGCATATGTTTTCAGATTTTGTATCTCTCACATGCAAACTCAAACCGGAGTGAAAACTGTGGGTTAAAATCCTGTTTGACCATTTCATCTTCTACATAAAATCAGCTTATTTCCTACTGATCTGCACAAATTTTCTCATTCATCCAACAACAATAACAAAAATAAATATATATAACCCTAACAGGATGTGTATGTTCTTTTAAGCCTACATTTGTTAGCAAGTGTCTTTCCGCATTCTTCCATCCAAGTAAAAACAAGTTTTTTAACCTAATTAACGTGTCCATATGGTGTTTTTATATGACACAAGACAAATCATGAGTGAAATAAGCAGTCAATGCCATGGCTGAACATTTCCACCAATGACAGTCTCAAAAAAAAAAAAAAAAAAAGGATTCAGACGGCCTGGGTTTCATACATCACATACTTAAGGAATCAATCCTGTCAACTTGCAGAGTGGTGCTTTCCATATCATTTCACCACAGTGTACCTCTGATAGCGCTCATTTCAAAACGAGGAGAAACAAGGAGAGGCCAGATTTAGCTGATAATCCATGTTTTGCAAGCTAAGTTAGCTAAGGTTGCTAAGTCAGAGCTGCCAGTCGTGACCAAAGTTTATCTAACATTAGCAACACATTATTAGCTGTTTGATAATGTATTCAAACCGAAGGCTCATGTTATCTATTACCGTTATGTTTCTAATGTTGTAGAGAGCGATACATAAAATACATTACAATTCTGATACACTGACTTGTAGGCAACCCTGTCAATTCGGTCTTCTTCTTCTTCGTCTTCTGGTGTGGTTTCTGGTTCGAACACGTATTCCTGAATTATTCCCATATTACCACTTGCCATTGTGCAGCATACAGTAGCTGGAAAATTAGAAAATAACTAGAGGTTTGTGTGATTGATGCGCAAAGTGTAAGTGTAAGCGAATGGTTGAGCAGTGCTTGGAGATAGAGGTCGGGCTAATTTGCAAATTCATAGATCTGCAAATACTAAATGAGGCAAAGGTGTAGAGTTACATCCAAGCCATTTTAAGGCCAAGAAGGAATTTTTTTAATGGAAAAAAAAAACATCTAAATATGTAATTTTTTAGGAACAGCTGTAGACTGCTGCTTAAGAAGAGTTTAAACACAGAATTTTACCGTCAGTTTTCTTACTGTATCTTGAATCTATCACTACCCAGATTCAAATCTTGAGTCGCACTCACTACATCTTGTGAACTCTGATTACATTTTGTGCTTACTCACTAGTTTTGTACAAGGTTCCAAACTTCCAAAGTTGTGTTGCTGTTCTTGACATTCATTGTTTTATGTAAATACACTGAAACTACATATCTGATGTGGTTGATATCTGATGGCATACCCTCACCTTGATTCATCAATGAGTGTTTTTCTCATGCAAATTTATGGAAATCAATACACAATCTTTACTTAAAGCAGATGTAGTGGCATGCAACTTTTCTAGTAAAGATGTACTTAGTAAATAGGAAATCACTGACTAATTTTAATAGAACCCAAACCCCAAATTACCGGGCAAATCTCTGCAATTCACTGCTCAAACTGGCATTGTATAGCTTTATAGGTTTGGATTAAAATATATTAATTTTGTTGTAGAGAAAATCCCAAACCAATATCACTACAAACATCTAGTTACTTGTTCCCCAAACTAAGCTTTATCTGACCTTAGTTTAATCGATTGATTGAAATCCATTGATTGCAGAAAAAATATACTTTGTATAGCTAGAAATGTGATGTAATCATACTGTATTACAATACAATAAAAGATAAGTGCTTGGAACTTCTTACAAAAGATTTAGACCTAATAAAATGTAACCTCATGTAACCCCCATCAATGTAGTTCCCTTGTTTCATACTAGCAGTGTAAATTTGAAAACGATTTGTTAAGATGTGTGTGTGATGTTTACTGGAATTAAATATGGAGTCAGAGCATAAAGTGTTGAGAGGTGAGCCTGGTTTAATTCACTCTAATAACACAAAGTCAAAAGCAATTAGTTCATTATCATTCAAATAAGAATTATGATCTTATCATAGGAGTGTAAATTAATCAGATGAAGAGATGGGTTGATAAAACATCAAGCCTGAAATTAATCATCGGTTGTTCCTTTAACTATGGTGTGGGCCCCATAAAGGGTCACAGGATCAAAGGGCCAAATACTGGCATGGAGAGGAAAGAAATATGATATGTGTTACTATATTGCTATATAATATATATAATTCTCACTTTAATGTACTCTTTACAAATAGGTTTTTACTGTATATTTGGTTGACACAATATCTAGGTATTGACATGTTGTCATACTGCATAACATGTGCAACTAGATTATATTTTCTTTTAATATAGATACCGTATAGAAAATGATGCCTGTACGTGTTGTTAACCTATAATAATTATATTTAATTGTATACTAATAATTGTGTACTGTTGTCTGATACAATTAGACCAATGTTCATTGTATGTTTTCGCACAAATTAATTCAGTTTTAATTAGTTTGGCATCAATTTATTATTTAGACTGTCAATGGATGAGATAATAAATTTAACAGTATAGCAGTAGTAGTAGAATAGTAGTAGACAGCTGTTACAAAGGACATGGTTATTGAGTTAAGATTATTTTGTCAAAGTAGATGGAAAAATTTGGCTAAACATAACTGAAAATCTGTCATACTGATTTTATACCTTCACCTAAGCACTACTTTATCTTTTTTGTCTTTCTCTATCTCTGCCTTCCCTATACAGCATACTCTTTAACTAAAAATACATATGCCATGATGATCTTCCCAGTGACATGATTATTTAAAGGAGCCTTTTTGTAATAATAATAATAATAATAATAATAATAATAATACAAAACGTGAGCCTTGATTTTACAGTTTTTACAGAATGAAGGGAAAATGCACATGCAGCAAATGTATTTATGAACAGTACATAAATATTTAGACAATAAATTGTATTCCTGTAATACAATATGCACACTGTGTTAGTTAAATTTGGATTGAATTTTATATCATGTATAGTATTTAAGTTTTTATTAACGGCCACAGGGGCAGAATGAAGAGTTGTGTTAACCATAAAGGATTAGTTACTGTATATCATGTGTTTTCAGAAATATTGTATATTAATTCAGCCTCCCTCACCCATTACAGATCTTAATCTCATATAACCAACATAGTTTTATATTACTAACTGAAGTAGATGTATTTTTCTTTATTTTATTATTATTTTTTAAATTTTATCAAAATCTGCAAACGTTTGTTGAGGTGAAGGCGTCTTGTGCCACTGCTGCTACAACTAATAATTAAAAAACATCAGCAGTAATAATATATAAATAATAATATAAACATTGACTGCATTTAATCTAAATTAATACAAACACTAGATTCATTTTTGTAGTTGTTTTGCTTTAGGAAGTTGGTAGTGACTTAGTAATTGGAATCCATGCAATATGAAATTATGGAGATTTAATATAACTTGATTAAGAATGGAAACACTTATTGATCATTGAAAAAAACAACAACTCTCCTTTATGTCTCCCTGGTTCATCTTCATAATCTGCTCTGCTGTAAGACAATAGAGGTTAAACACACTCCCCAACTTCAATGCTTTGATCATATTTTACACCTGAGATTCTACCTGATATTGTTTGACAGAAATAAAGACATCATGCAGGCAGGAAAAAGCATGTTTTGAGACATGTGAGCTGGCAAGCCTTGCTGATGTGCTGGGAGTAGATGAGATTTTTAATATTGAGTGGGGAGCACTGGGACAGTGAATGGGTGCTGAGGAGGAGAAATTGCCAAGACTAGGTTTCATTTAACAGAGAGAGAAAGTAATGGGATGCACACATATACACATCTGACTGCATGCACAACTTTGACGTTTTGGATGAGAGTGTGTCTGCGTATACTCATGTAGACATGGATACATATTATTGTGTGCTAATGAAAAACTGTAACTCATAAGTAGACACACACAAGCATGGACACACATAATAGTTTTCATGCAGAAAAAGGGTCTTTTATGCGAGCAGACAGATACACATACTGTAGATGCACGCATATGTGCACACAAAGCCAGAGTCCATATGCACAGCAAGTGCTGCGTTTCTGTAATCAGCAGTAAGTGTACCGTGGTGAGTCATAGACAATTTATCCATCCATTCTGCTGTGAGCCTCAGCAGACTACAGCTGCCTGCTGTGTTTATTAAAAATATAACAGCCCTATTATGCTCATTAGGTTATTGCTTGCACTGACAAAGACAGGGAGAGACACACGCAAAGCCAAATACACACTAAGTAGACAAAACTAAGGCAATACATTTCCAAAGTGAACAAACTCATCCACTGCTTTGAAACCGGTCTTTGATAAAAATCAAATGTTGTCCAGTCACTGTTTTCCATCTTTAATGACTGCAGACATTCAATGTAGTTTTATTATTATTATGATTATTACATGATGACATGTAATAGACATGACTGTCTATTACATGACATCGGTACTTAGAAATAGCCACAGGTGGGAGAATTTAATTCGAAAGTCTGTAAAACCTGCCAGGGCACAGCAGAGTCCGATTTCAGTGGAGAGTTATTGTGTACTGTGATGGTGTAAATCAGAGTTTCTTAATCTCACAAGACACAAAGCCCATTTTGCTGTCCAGAGCTTGTCAGTAACAATGCTGTACATGCACTTCTCAGTTATGTGGGTAACATTTATGACATGGGTTGAATTTCATCACTCCCTTCTGCTTGTTCTTCTCAGAAGGATGGACACTCTAAGAGACTTTTGAACAATTGTACTGTAACTTTAAGTGTCACTGGTTGCACCATTTCAGAGTTCACTGCATGGTGTCACATCAAACTGTGGTTGGAAATCATTAAATTAAGTTTTGTAAAAATAAGTACCCTTTGGGAGTCATAACTGCTCAGATTTAATCCCTTTTTCAGCTCTATGGTGTATATTGTCATATTTTTGAACTGTGAAAAAGTGTACGAATCCTACTTGGCTCTCACCCTACCCTGGAGGGAGTGAACCTCCGAGTGTTTATCATATTCAGACAGTCTAAGGGTTGCCTAACCTTTTCTGACATGGGCCTGTTTTTAAGTTCATTATGACTCCAGCAGTTACAGAGTCCTCAAGCAGTGTTGTGAAGTACTTTATTTTTTGATTATATACTGTAATTACAATTTGTGTATATTTTTTAAATCAAAGATATGCATAAAAATGTAAAACATATTTCTATAAAAGTCTTATCATGTATTTAATTCTTGTAATTTATTTGAATTAATTTGAATTAATTGCATTCATTTTAGATTTGATTTAAGTTCAGTTTTGATGTAAAAATGAGAAATTTAGCAAATATTAAACAAAAAGGAAATTTAGGAAAAAGTTTAAACATATACACAAAATCAGTAAAGAGTGGTTGAGACGGAAAAATATTCTATTTTAAGGGCAAAGGAAGAAACCTCTACCTCCTATCAAACTGAAAAATATAGGATAATTGTAAGTTCTAGATCGACATGCATGTAGTATAAACAAAACTTAAGATCAGTATTTAATTCTTAACGTGTTGACATAAAAAACCAGCTATCAGGAGCTGTAAACATACTTTATCTTTACTGTATATCCGCCTTTGACAGCCTCAATGAACTCGTTTTCTCCCCTTCATGTCCATGATACATCCATGACTTAGGCTGTAATTGATAAAATCAATTAGGGATCAGGGAGACCTTTCATTTGGATTCACCTGATAGACTGCCTCATTAAAAAAAAAAATCTAAATACCCCAGTGTGTTTTCCATGAAATATACGTAACCTCAATATGTAACTGCTCTTTATGATTACTATCACAGAGACACAGTCAGTCTGTCTTTCTTTCTTTCTCTCTTTCTTTTTCTGTTCCTCTATCAGATGAACTGAATAAAGAAAGAGGGCACACAACAAGGACAGAGAGGACACAGACACACATACACACATGCACACGCAAACACACACACGGACACACAAACATACACACACACGTGTCCGCCTGCTGTGTTTATTAAATAGTTGGGTTTGCTAAGTAATGCAGGACCCAGTGGCCTATCTGCTGATAAAAAGAACCCCGCAACCACACACACAGACACACACACACACACACACACACACACACACACACACACACACACATACTGTCTAAGTTTCTATCTATAATAAGTATTGAGGGACTGTGGAAGGCTCTCAGCTCATAAAGTGAAAATGTAACAAGGCAGACAACAGTCCATGTAATAACTCTGACAATCGCCCTGGCTTGCAGAACTGCACACCAGAGGGTTTTGTGAGTGTCTGTGTGTGTGCGCGCATGCGTGTACAACTTGATTAGAGGAGCATGTTGGAAAGTGGTGCCAAGGGGAAAAGCAGTCGTCTCACCTCAAACAGAGAAAATAAAGTAGGTTTAACGATTATTATTGGAATTCCCCATTCTGATGCAACTGAAGCTAAATGAGCATGGGGTACAGCACACACACACACACACACACACACACACACACACACACACACACACACACACACACACACACACACACACACACACACACACACACACATACACACACAATGATTTTTGTGGGCGTATAGCATGAGCTTTTGGCATATACGCTCCCTCACTTTCATACACTCTTTCTATCGCACACACAGTATGTAGATGTGATATACACAGTCACACACTCACATATTCACAGTCCAATATTTTTGAGAGTAAATGAGAACTATTTATGACAAACACACAAGACACAATATGTCTTTCCCTGTAACTCATCCTCTTTCTCTCTCTCTCTATTTCTCTTTCTCTCTCTCTCTCTCCCTCACTCTCTCACACACACATTGAGACACAATATTTTGAGTGTAAATGAGCATAGTTTATGACGAGCAGAGGAGACATTCGCTGGAGACAATTACCATTCCTTACTGTGTAAAGGAAGCCACACACAGTCATGAAAAAATGAATGCACTTACATATATATATATATATATACAACGATACACACACATACATGGAAAACCACAGACACAGACACACACACACACACACACACACATACACAACACTACAATATCCCTCCCTTACTGTACTGACAGGACTGTCCGTAGTGGGCCTTTGTTAGTTCTGGTTGGGCAACCTTGTTTGAGTAACACAATACACAGTATTAAGGAAAAAAAAAAAAAAACAAAGTCAATTTGAATATAATTCTATTGTGAAGTAATAATTTTTTCTTTTAATGTATTTTTTGTGACTGAAAGTAATTCCTATTAAATGAGTGTATAAAAAAGGGGGAGGAAGATGAGTTTTCAAAGCATTGTAATAAAATTGTTCTCCAAAAAAAAAGATTTTGTATTTATCTATAATTGTTATATACAAAATAAGAGAAGACAGAAGACTCACTTAAAATATCCTACAGAGAATCACATAAAATAAAAGATTCCATAGGCACTGTACAATAAACTATTGCTGCATCCAACAAAAAGAAAGTTCAGATAAACTGACATTTCGAAATCTACAACATTATGAGCCTCATTCATTAGTGGTTTCGTATTCTTTTTTTCTTAAATTTGATTAGAAAAAAATAAGAAAAGAAGAAAAATGGAGACGGAAACCCTTTGCAATGTAATTTAAACTTAGTAAGCAGAATAAAACACTTTTGGCTCTCGTTTATTGTTTTAAGGCAGGACGTAATAAATCCCAAACTGTCAGATGGATGCTCCGAGAGCATCCCACTGCCACATACCACTTTATAAAAATGTGCCAAAAAATAAAGACTTATTTTACGCCAAACACCATCATTTAATATGATCATTTAATCTAAGTCACCAGGTTGATTTTGTATTACAAGCCGACTGTATATCTAGGATTTTCTCAATGTCAGTTGTGTACTTAATATTTTTTCACCTAGATTTTACCGCAAACTATAATAAGAATCTGTGCTTATCAGTTTACTCCTAATTCTGCTTTTACCCATGAACCTTTTTCGAAATAATGAAACACTGATGAATCCAACAAAAGTTCTTAATTTGTATTTACAATTCTTGAACAAATAATTTGCTGCTTGAAAAAAAGACACTCCATATCAGGAATAAAAAACATTAAAATATACTTTTTTAGACTTAAAATGAAAGTAAATAGATAATAGTACTGTATTTGTTTTGTCTTATTATTATTTCATCTCAAAGGCTTAAGACATGTAAAGGAATACACGGTAACAGCTTATGTGTCATAGAGTGAGCCCGTTACTTTAACATTACTTTAAGAGACTGATGTACAGTATTATGAAGTCTGAAGTCTTTACCATTTACATATGATTCAGAAAAAATCAACAGTCCAGCATCCAAGGAAAATGGTGTCACAAAATGTCATATTAGAAGACTGCAAATCCAAAAATATGGTCCCAAAAATCATTTCTAAAAGGTTGATAGTTGAGTGTGTGGGTATGTGACTGAAAAACAGAATGAAGAGATGTGTTTTTCCAGTTAATTTATTAAGCAGAAAATTTGGATTTACATTGTGTATTGCAGATTCTCTTTGAGATGAATACAGAAAATAGGAAAGAACAGTAAACTGCATTTAGTTATATTTTATTTACATAAATTTACATTTATTTACTTTTAATTACCAATGAATAACAATTTAAAAATGTCAACATCCTGTAATTGGGGACATATTGTTTTAGGAACTAACAGTCTATAGCCAGCCCTGTCTCCTAGAAATGATGTTTCTATAAAACTAAAGTGCAACAGCAAATACGTTTTGTAGCAAACAAAATTGTGGCTGGATTACATTTTCTATTATTCTCTTATTATTATTATAATTAGTCTTATTTTTATTCTACATATTTATGTGGAACCTGTATTGTTCTGTATTCTCTTTCCTCCTGCTGTCTCGCTCTAACCCTCTCTTTTTCTCTCTCAACTCAATCGGCCAAGGCTGACGCCCCCCACCATGAGCCGGGTTCTTTTCAAAGTTTCACCTGTTAAAAGGGAGTTTTTCCTTCCCACCGTCGCCAAGTGCTTGCTCATGGGTCTCTGTAAATAATAGTATAATAGCATAATAGTACATATATATAGTATGTTATTATTTGGTGCTATATAAATAAAATTGACTTGACTTCACCAGCGAGATACTCTGCTAGAGGTATGCCAGTACTGGCCTAATTAAATAAATTGTGTATGTGACCAATCTACATTAAATGCTTTCTCTTAGCCAATACAAAACAGTAACAATACAGCTTTGTAAAGCTTGTGCAACAATATATTTATATACACAAACCTTAAAAAAGAAGGTTGAAGAATGAAGGAAACATTCTATAAATTCTATAAAAATATTGAGTGTTGGTGTTTAAATACTTATAGTTAAGATGATCGTGTGTAATTACAGTATAGCCCCTTTTTTTATTACATATTGAAAACAATGATAATCAAGCACTCATTATAGATAGGTACTCTGACTTAATGTACCTGAATTGATACCACAAGAGAAAAAAGTGGGATTGGTGCATTCTTAATTTTATAATCCTTTTTAAGAATTTCACATTTTGAAGCATTCCTGAGGCTTCATTCCAAACTCGTCTGGCTAGCAGTATGTCAGAGAACAAGGGGTAATATTTAACATAAATGTCTGTTATTGATGATCAAGGAAAGTAAGCTTCTCTTTAGTCACAGGTTTGTTCCTGAGTTCTGGCTTTTTTGGTTGCTACTAATATATGATCCAGCTTTTGCAGATATTTTGAAACCATGATGCTGCTTTTTTAGTCATTTTTGATCAGATTTTTGCCTTCATCTCTAAGTTGCAACCTTGTGGTCAGAACCCCCCTCTGGAAAAACTCCTCTGTGTTTAATAAGAAATATTTTGTCAAAATTGGCCCAACTTTCCTAATTGAGTCATTACAATCAGTAATATTGTGAAGCTTTGTTGTTTTTGTATTGTTCATCAAAACAAAATGTATAATATTTTAAATATAGTTTTAAATAATAAGAGTAGTTTTAAATAGTTAATAGTTTTAATATCAAGTTGTATGCAATTTGCACTTTTAACTCCCTTTTGATGATTTTAATTGTAGTTCATTATTATTATTATTATTATTATTGTTATTATTATAGAAGATAGTTCATTATTATTATTAACTACCAGAAATGGGAACTTTACCATGCAATATGTGTATATAAACACTTTATGCCTACAGTTATATTTGTGTGTGTGTGTGTTTGTGTGTGATAGCAGTTGATGGACACACATACGGTACAGTACTATACTAAACTTTATACACACACACACACACACACACACACACACACACACACACACACACACACACACACACACACACACACACACACACAAACACACACACACACACACACACAGGAATTGTGAGTAGACATCACCTCTCTTACCTTATTGTGCCTGCAACGCTGTGTCAGGAAATGATAGCTGATTTAAAAAACATTTGCATTAGTCCCTTTTGCACTCTCCCTCTAACACATACACTCACATACATACACACACATACACACACACACAGACACACCAAAAGCCACTTTTGGCCAACAAAACACTGTCTTTCAGTTGAGCTCAAAGCTGTGAATAAATCCATAGCAATGAGATACTCACAATGACACACAGTTAACGTGTTGCCTATTACTGCAAAGGACTGTATGGATGACAGAATAGCAGCAGTTCAAATCTGTTAAAACAATTCTGGAAGTTTGTAAAAAAAAGTTTAAATGGTACTTCAGGAAAGATCTCCTTTGGCTCTCCTGGAATACATTATTCACACCAGCTACACTTTTTATAACTAAAATGGTCTTGAGCTGATATTAGGAGCTTAGTTAAAGGGGATCTATTATGCTCATTTCCAACTCTACATTTTTATTCTGGGACTCCACTAGAGTAGCTTTGCATGATTCACAGTTCAAAAAAAGTCCTTATTTATCTCAAACTGTCTATTATGCAGCCCATCAGTTGAGCCTCTGACTGAAGAGGCAATATTAGCTCAGGCCCCCTTGAGATGCCTCCTTAAAAGCCCACTGTCTTCTGATTGGCCAAACATGCAGAAGCGCCCCCAGAACTTGTGAGCACTGCCTTATCCTCTTACCAGTGCGGAATTCCTGAAAGTAAACTGTAAAACTAATTAACTAGTAACTAAAACTAAGTAACAGAACATGATTGATTGGAAATGGAAACTTCTCAAAACCTCCGTACATGTTCAAGGCCAAATCCGATCCAGAATATGAGAGTGGTTAGCAGAAAAATCCACAGTAAGGATTACAGCAGGACGTTTCTCTTTGGTAAATATTACATCCATTACCTGCTTATTGTGTGACATAACAGTGTCAATTTGTCTTTTTACTAACAATCCGTATATAAAAATGTATCTATATATACCCCTGTTAATAGTTGTAGGTGTGGGAAATGCACTAAAATGCAGACTGAAGTGGAAAATGTATGCTGTCAGGAAATGCAAGAGCTAACATTGCCAGTAAAATGTTATTCTGCACTGTCAGCTTGTCAACGTAGAAAGAACTGTTGGAAACCTAGTTTGTCTGATGGCTGAGCTGATGCCAGGGATTCCTTTTACATACGTTTACCTCATTATTTGAAACTTTGGCCAAGTTTTATATTAACATCCGACATTGTATTATTAATATTATTGTTATTATTATAGAAGATAGTTCATTATTATTATTAACTACCAGAAATGGGAACTTTACCATGCAATATGTGTATATAAACACTTTATGCCTACAGTTATATTTGTGTGTGTGTGTGTTTGTGTGTGATAGCAGTTGATGGACACACATACGGTACAGTACTATACTAAACTTTATACACACACACACACACACACACACACACACACACACACACACACACACACACACACACACACACACACACACACACACACACAAACACACACACACACACACACACAGGAATTGTGAGTAGACATCACCTCTCTTACCTTATTGTGCCTGCAACGCTGTGTCAGGAAATGATAGCTGATTTAAAAAACATTTGCATTAGTCCCTTTTGCACTCTCCCTCTAACACATACACTCACATACATACACACACATACACACACACACAGACACACCAAAAGCCACTTTTGGCCAACAAAACACTGTCTTTCAGTTGAGCTCAAAGCTGTGAATAAATCCATAGCAATGAGATACTCACAATGACACACAGTTAACGTGTTGCCTATTACTGCAAAGGACTGTATGGATGACAGAATAGCAGCAGTTCAAATCTGTTAAAACAATTCTGGAAGTTTGTAAAAAAAAGTTTAAATGGTACTTCAGGAAAGATCTCCTTTGGCTCTCCTGGAATACATTATTCACACCAGCTACACTTTTTATAACTAAAATGGTCTTGAGCTGATATTAGGAGCTTAGTTAAAGGGGATCTATTATGCCCATTTCCAGCTCTATATTTTTTATTCTGGGACTCTACTAGAGTAGCTTTTCATGATTCACAGTTCAAAAAAGTCCATATTTATCTCAAACTGTCTATTATGCAGCCCATCAGTTGAGCCTCTGACTGAAGAGGCAATATTAGCTCAGGCCCCCTTGAGATGCCTCCTTAAAAGCCCACTGTCTTCTGATTGGCCAAACATGCAGAAGCGCCCCCAGAACTTGTGAGCACTGCCTTATCCTCTTACCAGTGCGGAATTCCTGAAAGTAAACTGTAAAACTAATTAACTAGTAACTAAAACTAAGTAACAGAACATGATTGATTGGAAATGGAAACTTCTCAAAACCTCCGTACATGTTCAAGGCCAAATCCGATCCAGAATATGAGAGTGGTTAGCAGAAAAATCCACAGTAAGGATTACAGCAGGACGTTTCTCTTTGGTAAATATTACATCCATTACCTGCTTATTGTGTGACATAACAGTGTCAATTTGTCTTTTTACTAACAATCCGTATATAAAAATGTATCTATATATACCCCTGTTAATAGTTGTAGGTGTGGGAAATGCACTAAAATGCAGACTGAAGTGGAAAATGTATGCTGTCAGGAAATGCAAGAGCTAACATTGCCAGTAAAATGTTATTCTGCACTGTCAGCTTGTCAACGTAGAAAGAACTGTTGGAAACCTAGTTTGTCTGATGGCTGAGCTGATGCCAGGGATTCCTTTTACATACGTTTACCTCATTATTTGAAACTTTGGCCAAGTTTTATATTAACATCCGACATTGTATTATTAATATTATATTGTTCATATTGTAGGCTTAAGATATGAACATTTTAGTTTATAATTTTTGGCAGACCATTATATTTGACAGCAATTTTTTCACAAGTAAGAAACTTTTTCATCTTTTTTATTTATTTTTTTTCTACAAAAATAGTACTGTGTTTAGACACTGTAAGCCTGACCATGGCTTTGTGTCCATTATTTATTTGAATTAACTAAGCTAAATCCTGTGTATTCTCATGCATGCCAGGTTACTTGAAAATTGCTTTTTTTAAATTTTAAATTAATTACATTTTCTTTCATGCTTGTAGGTCAAGTCATAACATTCCTCAACATACATACAAAGTAAATGGCTTTGAAATAAAAATAACAAACAAAAAATAAGTGTATTCAAATGTGTGAATGTACATACAACATAGAGTGGACAGGGTCTTATAGGACACATCAGTCACCACAGCACTCTAACAGGGACACAGCAGTGTGTTTGGTAGAAACTTAACATCATTAGTTTTTCTCGGAAAAAAAACTTTTCCAGTCACAACACAGAGAGCCAAACTTTCTCCCGCTCACTGTCATCTGTGTTCCTGTGACATCTCTATTTAATGCCTTCCTGTGAACCAAATGTATAAATAATAAAGTTGAAGTTGAAAGTTTGCTTGATCCAAACATGAACAGTAAAACAAGACTTAAAGTCTAAGTCCTTCTTCTAGATCCTAGAAGCTGCTTTGTCAATTACACCCCAACAAAGTGTATCCTTATTGGATAAATGCAGTTAATTTCCTGCATGCCATAAAAACTGAAGTCATTTGAATAAATGCTGCAACATCTCAATTTTAAAACTAGGATTCATTGACAGTTTTATTTAAACTGAATATGAATATCATTATATTATTTTAGACTTTTCGGGCAGCCTGTATGTCTTTATTTCAGTCTAAAACAAATCTTTAAAAAAGAGGTAGAGGTCAAGGGTCCCAGTTCCTCATAGATTATTTTCTTTAGCTGTAGAACCACATTGTTTGGCTGTCCAAATATTTCATTACTGGATTTGCTGTGCAATTTCACACACATATTTTTCAACTAGATATTTTTATTTCCCATTCCCTGTTCTTGTTAGTTGTAGTTTTTATATGTAATCGTACAGAAATTACAATAATATTGCAATATTGACAATATTTTCACAATGACATGACCGACTGGTTTTCCGTTAGCCTAGCTATTGAATATTTTGGATATTTTTTTTAATACCTCCATGTTTTTCTGTATATTTACTTACAAATAATATGTTTATGTTTCTTGAAATCCTTCAAAAACGAAAGTCCTACAATTTGTGTTTGTTCTACAGAAAACCACTGTGTATAAATGGCGTATGTACTGTATGGTTCTGTGTTTGCATGTGAGTGTGTGTGGGTTGCTGTGTGGTGAGGACGGATTGTTATACTCTGACAGGGCAAGACCACTGGAGTGAAATGCATGATGGTATTCTGTGATGAGCAGGAAGAGTTTAAATAAACATGGTTGATTTCAACCCACCCTTGTTGTGTGTGTATGTATGTGTGTCTCTGTGTGTTATGTGTGAGAGAGAGAGACCATCAGGCCTGTCTGTTTATGCTGTGTTCACTGAAACTTTTTTTTGAAGCCCTCATGAATCTTTTTCCTTCTCAAATATTCAGGACTTCCCTCGCTCTATCCTTCTTCCTCCCCTTTCTGACATCTCTGTATCATCTTTTAGTCTCTTGCTGACTCCCTCTTCAGACTTCATCACTCATTCAGTTTCATTTCCAACTCCCTCTCCACTACTTTCTCAATCATTCTCTCACCTAGTTTTGTATCCTTGTTTTCATCTCTTTTAGATTGTTTTTTTTTTTGTTTTTTGTTTTTTGCAAAGGGCCTCTTTGTCCCACCCCTTTACAAAATGAAGGAGAGATCTAAGAATGAAGGAATTGTATTCACTAAAAGGAATGTCCCCAAACACTCCAGCATAATTTTTGAAGAGATAACTATAAATCATGACGCACAGCTCTATGAACTATCAATGAAGGGGTAATAGATTGATCTGGCATGTTTTGCTTAGAGTTTGGATTAGCTAAAATAATGTGATGCAGGCCATGCACTGAGTTGTATTTCTCTTTATGTTACAGATTTGAAACTTAACAGATGTGATATGATTCATACTCTCCCGTTAAAAGTTGGTTATTTTACATGCAGTGCACTAAAATACCAATTCTCTCCATTACATTTATATATTACTAATTTGCAAGAAAAAAAGTGATTAGAAAAAAGGTATATATAAATGCCATCTCAGCAAAATGTTCATGTTCATTTGTGAAGAAGCACTGTGTAAAACAATGTTAAAATTGGAGGAAAATAGACGGTATATAAAGATGGACGAGACTCCGAGTCTGAAAAATGAAGCCAATGCGGAAGTCCTTAAAGTGCAATACCACTGAAGGCCACTAGGGGCTGACTCTAAAAAATCTCTGCTTCAGTAGACTACAATTCAAAAAGTGTAAACTTCTCTCATGAAATACTAAGTCAATAAATCTTTTCGACAAGTCATTATGGTGTCATTAGCTACCCGTTTGGACAAAGCAGTTTTCCTACCTTTGACTTAATTTCTGCTGTTGTTAGATACCATAATTTAAAAAAATATATGGTAGTAACATTTTTAAAAACAGAATTTTAAAAATACTAAACTGTAATTAAGAGATGGATCAACTCTAGCACAGTAAATACCTTTACAAGTGGAAGTGAACCCAGGAGCAAAATGTGACTCTGGTAATAGATGTGTACTTCTCTTACCACTTTCAGTGTATGTTTAAGGCATACAAACTGAAAAGATCAGACAGTTAGATTTCAAAGCATTTAGGTCAAGTAATTAATATTGTGTGTCCTTGTGTGTTTTTCATTTGATGGAGACCTCCAAAATGTCTGTGTAGTACAGCTCATGTACATTGGTTCTATTCATAACTACAGTTACTGCAAGTGAAAAACATTTGTTTAATGTCTTTTTGCAATTTGAAATGATAGTTTTCTGTTATATTGAATTGTAAATATAATGATTTAACAACAACACTGAGTGCATTTCCATTAACTACACAACACTCTTGCCTCATTTTAAAAATGTACCGTATGCCTTGTAATTAATTTAACGGGATACTTTGGTGAATTAGTGTTTTTGGTGTCCTTAAAACTGATCAGCACATAAGACACAGATAAGTAAAGCAAAAACTCTAGTGCTGTCTTTTGTTCCTTTGTTGTCAATGTTCAAGGACAGCAAAATTAAAAAATTAATTCTATCATTTATGTTATTGGTTAAAGTTAACATAGAAGTTGCCTTGTAATATAACACAAATTTTGGCAAAACCTTCATCAGTTTGTTCTTGTGTGATTACAATACTGTGCATGTTGCTACTGTTAATATTCATTCCAGATACATACCATAATAACCATCAACAAACTTAGGGCAATAGCTTCATAAATACCTTTGCAAATCAACAAACTTGGGGCAATAGCTTCATAAATACCTTTGCACATTAAAAACTGCATTAATTTCAACAATTTTATTATCCATTAACAACAACAGAAGCGTGTATAAAAGAATGTAATAAATAGATTAATTAAATAGCTACTTAACTACTTAACTACTTAAAAAAAAAAAATAAAGCTTGGATCAAGGTAAAGGTGAACTTAACTGTCACTAGATCTCCAATGCAACATTTTTAGTAACAAGTATAAACTACAGTAGTAATGGTAGGCATGACAAACCACATTATAGAAAAATACTACTTCATATATAGCTTACAGCACTTGGTGCAGCAGCCTGTACATTCTATGAGTAATGTCTAAAGCCGGGGTAAAGGAATAAAAGCTGTTTTTACAATTAAATTGAATGTAGGTCAACAGGTTGGTTGTAGGTTGGCTGTAATGCATGGTTGGTAAAAGCTGTTGCAGCAGTCCATAAGTAATGGAGGTAAGGTGCAAAAAGTCCGGAGCCATTTTTCATCATGAGCCCTTGTGTGTGAGTCAGTTTATATGTAGCAGGCTCACAACCTGGGGGAAGAAGCTGTCCTGAAGTCTGTTCATGTTATCAATTTCTTGGTTTAATTACGTCATTTTGAAATTAACAAAAAGGAAACCTGATAGAGTATTTGAATGTAAATTTGCCCCAGTAAAGACCTCTCTCTAAATAAGTGATGCTCTTGGAACAGCACGCTGATTTAACTACAATAACTGAAAATTATGAACTAAATGAACTATGACTTCTAATGTTTAAAACTATTTACTATTTGTTAATGCTATATCCAACATGAGGGCAGAGAGCGTCAAAGACCATGGAGTTGTAAGACTGGGATGTTACAGGAATAAGAGTGGCAATGGAATATGAAAGGGTGTAGGGAACGAGGACGAGCATTGCTGGTGAGACCAGCTGTAAGAACAGTGTTATGGCCACTATGTGTTAAATTTAAAAAAATACAATATTAAAAAAATAACTCATCACATAAGGCATGAAATGTGAGCTATGTTTGGGGCTAAAAAAAAACGAACAAAAATATATATATATAATTTTATTTTTAACTGTGACTTAATGACATTGACAACCTGCTGTCACTGTTAACAATCACTAAGTTAGGTAATGTAACCTTAGATTTGCAGACCCAATAATATGTCTTACCCTTTATATAATGGGAAGTCACCCAGCAGTCTAGCCCTATAGCAGCATAACAAGGGGATGGTTCAAGACAAGCCTGAGCCAGCCCTAACTGTAAGCTTTATCAAAAAGGAAGGTTTTAAGCCTACTCTTAAATGTGGAGAAGGTGTCTACTTCCTTGACCAAAGCTGGAATATGGTTCCACAGTAGAAGAGCCTACTAACTAAAGGCTCTGCCTCCTATTCTACCTTTGGAGACTCTAGGAACCACAGGAAAGCCTGCATTCCTGGAGTGCAGTGTTCTACTAGGGTAATAGGGTACTATGAGCTCTTTCAGATATGATGGTGACTGACCATTAAGAGCTTTGTAGGTGAGGAGGAGGATTTTTGCAATGTTGAGTAGGTGAAAAAAGGCAGTCCTTGAAGTTTGTTTTATGTGAGAGTTAAAGGACATTTCCTGATCAAAGAGAACTCCAAGATTCCTAACGGTGGTGCTGGAGGCCAGGGCAAAGCCGTCCAGAGTAACTTTATCATTAGATAAGGTGTTTCTGAGGTGTTGGGGACCAAGCAGAATAACTTCAGTTTTGTCTGAGTTTAACAGCAGAAAGTTGCTGGTGATCCAGGTCTTTATGTCCTTAATGCATGCTTAAAGTTTAGCTAACTGATTGGTTTCACCAGGCTTTATTGACATATACGATTAGGTATCAACAGCATAGCAATTGAAGTTTATGGAGGTTTTCCTAACAATATTGCCTAAAGGAAGCATATATAAGGTGAATAGAACTGGTCCAAGCACAGAACCTTGTGGGACTCTGTGACTACCTTTTGAGTATATGGAAGATTTATCGTTAACGTGCAGAAACTGAAATCGATCTGATAGATAGGACCTAAACCAGCTTAGAGCAGTTCCTTTAAAGCCAATTAAATGTTCCAGTCTCTGTAAAAGGAGATGATGGACAATGATATCAAATGCAGCACTAAGGTCTAACAAGACAAGTACAGAGAGTTTCATCCGATGCAGTAAGAAGGTCATTTGTAACTTTCACCAGTGCTGTGACTGTGCTATGATGCACTCTAAATCCTGACTGAAAATCCTCAAATAAACTATTATCACATAAAAAGTCACAGAAATGGTTGGTGACAGCTTTGTCAAGGATCTTAGGGAATATTAAATATGGGTCTATAGTTGGCTAAGAAATGGATTAAGAGTAGGCTTTTTAAGAAGAGGTGTAATTAAAGCTTTTTTTAAAGGACTGCGGTACATAGCCTGTTAATAAAGACATATTGATCATATCTAGTAAAGAGGTGCTAACTAAGGGTAAAATTTCCTTAAGCGGCCTAGTTGGGATGGGGATTAAGAGATAAGTTGATGGTTTAGATGAAGACATTATTTAATTATTTTTTAATTATTTTTTAATTAATATTTTTTATAGAGGCAATAGAGTCAAGTGTCACTCTCATTAAGCCTGCAGCACTATCAAGAAGATGGTCAATTTGGGAGGGACTAAGGTTAGCAAA
Organism: Xiphias gladius; assembly: GCF_016859285.1. Classification (NCBI taxonomy): domain Eukaryota; kingdom Metazoa; phylum Chordata; class Actinopteri; order Istiophoriformes; family Xiphiidae; genus Xiphias; species Xiphias gladius. The sequence continues at coordinate 32,145,597 of NC_053414.1, read as the reverse complement.
GGAGTCCTGTTATTTGGTAACATGGCGGTAAATTAAGTGCTGATGGAATCAGTTCCTTAAATTTAGCTCATCAGATGGATATCTAGAAAAGACGATTTTGCCAAATAGTGTGTAGTCCAGTGACAGGAATTCAAAAGTTATTAAATAATGGTCCGATAAAAGAGGATTCTGTGGTAAGATTATTAAATGTTCAATTTCAATGCCATAAGTCAGAACGAGGTCCAGGGTGTGGTTAAAACTGTGAGTGGGTTTATTTACATCCTGAGCGAAGACAATTGAGTCTAACAATGCGATAAACATAGTTCTAAGGCAATCATTATCAGCATCCATATGAATATTACTTTATCTGCACTAAGGACTAAACTTGATAAAAACTCTGAGAATTCAGATAAAAATTCAGAGTATTGGCCATTCGTTACACTATAACAAATAGAATAGGCTTTAAAGTTTTCCATGATGGATGTGTAAGACTAAGAACCAGGCTTTCGAATGAGTTATAATTGAGTTTAGGTTTAGGGCTGATTATTAGGCTTGAGTTGAAAATGGCTGCAACTCCACCTCCTCGGCAGGTGCCTTGAAGAATGTAGGTATTAATATGACTGGGGGAGTGGATTCATTAATGCTAAAATATTCGTCATGACACAGCCAGGTTTCAGTGAGACTAAATATATCAATATAATGATCTGATATTAGATCATTTACTAATATGGCTTTGGATTGGAGCAATCTAATGTTTCAGAGTCCAAATTTAATTCTCCTATTTTGTTGTACTTCTGCAGTGGTGGTCTTAATTTTTATTAGATTTCTGTGTACAACTCCTTTTCTGTTTATTTTTGAGTTAATTAATTTAGGTGGTCGGGGGGCAGACACAGTCTCTATGGGAGTTTGGGTGGGTGACTGCTGTACTGGAAGCACAGAGGAGCGTGTAAGACTGCAACTCTGCCTCCTGGTCTCAACTCTGGGTTGTCATGGTTTTCGTCTATTAATGAACTCAGTCAGATTTCTAGATATGAGAGCTGCTCCATCCAAAGTGGGATGTATGCCATCTTCTCTGATCAGATCAGCTCTTCCCCAAAAAGTCCGCCAATTATCTACAAAGCCCACATTGTTTGCTGGACACCACCTCGACAGCCCGCAGTTGAATGATGACATGCAGCTATACGTGCCATTGCTGGTCAGATTAGGCAGGGGCCCAGAGAAAGCTAGGGAGTCCGACATTGTCTTTGCAAATGTGCACACCGACTCTACACAAATTCTTGTAACTTTTGATTGGCGTAATTGGGTGTGGTTACCACCGACGTGAATAACAATCTTAGTATATATACGTTTATCCTTAGCCAGCAGCTTTAAATAGGATTCAATGTCGCCTGCTCTCAAATACATTTGTTGCTAACTTCACGTTTCTCAAGATAGAGCTGCCAATGACACAGCTGGTTTCTCAGCGCGTGTGTCGCTGAGTGGGGAGTATCTGCTTGAAACATGAACTGGTTGGTGGTGAACCATGGGCTTCTGCTTAGGGCTACACTTCTTGTTACAGACAGTCATCCAGCCACCCTGGGTTCCCGGCTGTTCGGGAGCTGCTGGGGTGAGAGAGGGAACTACGCTTGGTCATCTCGCACCGGCTACTGGGGGCTGGCTAACTACAGGAGGTAACGATTTGGTTTCCATGGTGCAGAGCCATGCTTCCAATTGACTGAACCTCGCCTACAGCACTGCGAATAAACTACATTTATTACATGTACCATTATCGCTAAAGGAGGCAGAGGAATAACTAAACATGAGACACACCAAACAAGAGAGAGCAGGAGAGTGAGTATCGCTAACTGCTAAGCTAAAGTAAGTAGTGGATGTAGAAGCGTGTAAACAACTGTGAAGTAGCGAGGAAATCGCTAGCAGAATGAGAGAACTAAGAGTGCTGAAGCAGAACTAATGTACGTTTAAATGTACAGCGGGATATTAGCCACTGTTATGAAGAAAAATAACTTGACCGTAGTTTTGTGCTTTCTCATCTCTCTTTTCTCTCTTCCTGTCACTTTCTGCAGGTATTTCTGCCCCTGGTGCTGGAGAGTCTGGATCTGTGACTACAAACCACCTACTGGCCCCATGATCCTGCTCAACACCCACCACTTCAAATTTTATGATTATCATGTATGATTAATAATTATAATAATATATATAATTATTATTTAGTTTTATAAGTACTATTATTATAATTATTAGTTTTATTATTAGTCTCATTATTGAAACACATCGTAATGTGATACGTCTACTGTGCTATAGGGCAAAAAAGGGGGGGGGCTTTCTTTTCCTTCTCTCTCTCTCTCTCTCTCCCTCAACCCAGCTGGTTGGGGCAGATGGCCGCCCATCATGAGCTGGGTTCTGTTCAAGGTTTCTACCTATTAAAAGGGAGTTTTTCTTTGCTGCTGTCGCCAAGTGCTTGCTCATGTGGGAATGTTGGGTCTCTGTAAATATAACTATAAACAGTATGGTCTAGAACTGCTCTACATGAAAAGTGCCCTGAGATAAATTCTGTTATGATTTGGCAGTATAAAAATAAAATTGAATTGAATCTAATACATATAGTCTATGGTTTTACCACAAGTGGTTACACACAGTTAACTTTCAGCTACAATAACATTGCAAGGTTACTCCTCACATATGTAAGTTTTGCCAAATGTGGACAGATCTAAACTATCTTATAGTTTAGATCTACAACACTTGAAGAAGAGGTTCCCACTTGTTGAAAGCAGGACACTTGATTCTGTCAAATAAATGAGCAAAGCCGCTCCAGGGTATAACTATAGATACCACACACCAACTGATCCCTGATTAGTTCGTCAGTCAGGCAGCTGAAGTTACAGCTTTTAGCCAGCAGTCTCAGTCTAAACACATGTGCCTGTACGGTTTGCCCAATTTTTTGAGGTGTTGTGTAAACGTGTTTGTCCATTATAACATTTTTGAGGGGTAGACATATGGTATCAAATTTTTTATCAGTAACTCTGGATCCTCTTTGTCCTGTTCATCTCCAAACAGGATATTTATCAAAGGCTTTGGGTCCATCCAGGCTGAAGAGAGTATATTCAAGTCAAGTCAAGTCAAATTTTATTTATATAGCCCAAAATCACAAATCACAAAATTGCCTCAAGGGGCTTAACAATCTGCACAGCATTACAATACCGTCTGTCCTTAGACCCCCAAATCGGACAAGAAAAACTCCCCAAAAAGCCCTTTGATGGGAAAAAAAAATGGAAGAAACCTCAGGAAGAGCAACAGAGGAGTGATCCCTTCCAGGATGGACAGAAGTGCAATAGATGTCATGTACACAGAATAGAGCAACGAAGTAGATTTACAGTATGGACACTAAGGATGACACCATTATAGATTGTAAAAATTTATGAAGATTATGATCTGGAAGGATGACATGCAACTTCCAGGTGCCAACAACTGATCGGACCTGAGCCAAATGACCTCTTCTCCACCATGAAGACCTGGAAAGAGGACAGACTACACAAACACACAAGAGACAAAACCAAACACACTATTCACACATCTAGGAGAAGGAAATAAACAGAGAGAGAGAGAGAGAGAGAGAGAGAGAGAGAGAGAGAGAGAGAGATCTGTATCTTTGTCCTCCATAATTCTTGGGGACAAAGATACAGACACCCAGAGTCTGGAATTCAGTGATTTGTTTAAGATATCTAGAATGAGGCACCGACAGCCAGGGGATAGAGAGGTCCTGGGATGGCTCTTGGTCCAGCACACAGAGCCTGAGGGAAAATAGAGCACACAGAGGAGAACATCAGGGAGAGAGAGAGAAACAGATAGGGATAGGCACACAGCCCTAGACGCTCATGTTCTTGAGTAAATAAGAGTTCCTAAATAACTGTACTGAATAAAAATGTGTTGTCCTAATGCCCAGGTGATTACAATGAGACCAAACATTACGTTTATTTCTAATGGTTATTGAAATGTTAATACATGAGTTTAACAGACACACAACTTGCAGAATTTAGCTATAAATGTTAAAAAATATCAAATCTAAGTGACAATATAAATTTAGACATTCAAATAATGAGAAAAGTAATAAAGTAGTGGCATTATAGTATTCTAGGGGCAGATGAATGAGACAGTCAGAAAGAGGGTGCCTTTAAAATGTCCAGGGGAAATATCTGTTGAGTGGCTGTAAAGTTATGTGTTCAGACACACACATTAGTGTGGTAGTTCCATTTTCTGATCTGTTGGTCCAAAAGTCAAGTTGGCTTCCCTTTTCTTTTAAATCCCATCTTGAAGGACAAACCAATTGTCTATTTGGAGGCTGAGGGAAAGTTTTAGAGGTCAACCAAGTGGAACAGAAGGGTGCAGCCGCTTGTTGCTAGTGAAGCCTGTGTGATGTCAACCATGGCTCTCCATGGCCATTAGCAGTTACTTGTTAATCCGGTTTTATCATCTGCTTCCTCCAAGAGGTCTTTCAATGTAAACACCAGATAGGTTTAGATCGGCCAAATGGACTCTTAACTAAATTACAACTGTGGGAAAGTAAAGAGTCCTGAAGGGGATGCATCTTTTGGGGGTAGCCTGCAATGCAGTACACCTCAAAAACATCTCTTGAGTTCTGCTCAAAGTTATACTACAAAACTCACACTTCCAGTGATAGGACCAATCAACCTGGCTCTGTTACCATCCAAATTCAACAGGAACAAACTCATCACATCCCTGTCACAGACCATCGTTATCATTCTCACAGTGCTGGAGACCTAAGAGACCATGTGTTGAGTTGAGATCACAGAGGACTGACATCTAACGGTACATGTCATCATGACAGACACAGACCAGTAAAACCAGCCTGATCTGTACTCGTCAGAACATGGCTCCCCAGAGGAGCCCTATGCTGGATTTAAGGCATAGATCCAAGAGACCTTGAAGGATTTGGATGCCTTGGACTGCTAAAAAGTGCGAAATTCCCATACTATTGTATGAGTCAATCCAAGAAATCATCAACTGGATGCTGGAAAACTGAATTATTTGCCAATGTAACAGCACCTACTCAGTCCCTATCTGGCCTGTTCTCAAACCAAAATCGAAAAAGGCAGCCCTCCATAGACGATAGGAAACTAAACCAACAGGTCTCTATGCCTCAGTGGCCCAAAACACAGTTGGACCGAGAACTTCCCAAGGCCGGGGGTTCCAACGTCTTCTCCATGCTGGATGCGGCGTCCAAATTTTGGACCATCCCAGTCCATCCAGATGACCAACACAAGTTGCCATTTACCTTCGCAAATAAACAATATGCCTTCAGCTGGTGCCCTTTCAGATATGACAACTCCCCAGCGGATTTCAACATATTAATGAATAAGGCAGGCGTTTATGCCAAAGCAAAAGGAAAACTTATTTATGACATTCTAATGTGAAAGCATGACCCTCGAGGCTCATTTTGAGGAGACAGACCATGTCCTGGGCCAACTGAGAGCAGCTGGCACCAAGATCGCCCTGCACAAAGGACAATGGTATAGAACCAAAGTCAACTATGTTGGCCTCCTCATCGGACTGGAAGGCATTGAGCCTCAGTCTAACTGTATTCAGGCTATCAAGAATATCAAATTTCTTAGAAATGTGCAGTTTCCTTGGGGTGTGTAACTATTCGTCAAAGTTCATCAAAAACTACTCAGACATTACCTGTCCATTGACCAAATTCCTCAAAAAGGAAGCTCCATTCTAGTGGTCAGAGGAACAAAAACAGACAATGTAACAAATGAAAGGGCTCCTGTGTTTTGCACCATGTTTGGCCTATCCAAACCCAGACAAAGAATTCCATCTGGAAGCAGGTTTCTCAGACCACTGCCTGAATGCTGGACTATTCCAGAAATATAACCAAGACAAGTGAGTGTCTGCCTATGCCAGCAAAAATCTCCTTCCCCCAGAGAGCAAATTCTCGGACTGTGAAAAAGTGGTGCTATGCACAATTTGGCCATCAAGTGCTTCCCCAACAATATCGGCAACCAGTGATAATCATTGAAACAAGCCATCAACCAGTGATGTTTCTCATCAGTCAAGGCATCCGAGATGGATTGGTCACCAACTCACACATAGCCACATGACTATGGTCATTGGGCATTGGCCTAGCCAGCTGCCAAAAATGCTCCCAAGATGAGCTCTCCACAATGGTAAGTACACCAACTCCACCTCCAGCATCAGCAAATCAGAACTATTTTGTCGAAAAAATTTGCCAAGGTATTGTCAGGGTCTATGTGAATGGATGCTTATATAACCATTAAGTAGTCCTCAAGGCAGACACAGATATCATATGGCTCGATCACAACCCATGTCCACCCCAACAGATCAACTTGGGGTTGCACACATCGCAGTATGCAGAGATAATGGCAACCGTTATCACTCTCCAGACAGCTGTCAAACATGGCATTAAAGACCTGCTCAACTGCACTTACTCCAACTACGCACATCTCAGTTTCAACTGCTACCTCCGATGTAGGAAACACCAGCTTCAAGACATCAAATAACAAGACCTCATCCAAGCATTTGATGAACTCTTCACAACCTATGACATGCAGGTGTACTCAAATAAGGTCAGAAGTCCCTCTCAGGACCCAGGGCCCAACAAAGACTATAACAATCAAACTGACTCACAGTCCAAAGCAGGAGCCCTACGCATAGATAATAGGGAATTTCAGCCCACTCAGCCCAACCTTGCTATCTATGTGGTCACCTGCAACCATGCAGGTGCAGTCGCTGTCCCTCCCGCATCAGACCTACTGTCTCTATTCCCCCAGTTTCCTGCCTCTGATATTGTGGCATTCCAGCAGAAGATGACCCTACACCAGTCAGACGCTGACCTTTTCTCACTCCCCGAAACTCCACTGACTGCAAGAAATTCAGCACATGCTGCACCTCCAGGACAACATGCCTCTCCATTCCCCTTATGACCACACATAACCACGGCTCTTGGTTGCTCAGAGCCAAAGGGGGGTGATGATAATGTATACCCACAATGCACCGTGTGCTGGCCACCACCCAGGCCACATACAAAGCCCTCAGCCTGTTGGCATACTGGCCAGATATGCAACAGGATGTGGCAGAATATGTCAAGGGATTCCTGGTCTGTTGTCAATTCCAAACGGCAAATCCAAACCACAGGGCCCATCTACAACGGAAAGGGATCACCTTCCCATGGTCAGACCTGAAAATTGACTGGAAAGGACCCCTACTTCGATCATCACGTGGAAAGAAGTACTTTCTTACTGTGTTATGCAAATTCATCAAATGGGTAGAATTCCTGCCTGCACGAAATGATACAGCTCAAACCAAGGCAGAAGTACACACTTTACAACACAGGTCTTGCAAGAAATCTGGAAAATCCTGGGCAATAAAGCACAACTCCACATCCTTCACAACCCTATCTCTTCCAGCCACGTGGAACACATTACAGTATGTTTTCTCAAACCAGAGAGATTGGAATGCCAATCTGCACCTTGAACTGATGGCCACCAGAACCATCCCAAATAATGTCCAAAGGAGTTACACCCTCTGAACTGATGACAGGGCAATCCATGACACTGCCCCTACACTTGTATGAATTAGGCAATGCTATCCTTCTCATCGCCTATACACCCCACCAAGTGGGGGTCTACCGATCTAATACATTGCCTGTGACAATATCCTGTGTGTGATTAATACGTTAGGCTATTGCTTGACAATCATCTAGTCTTACATCCTCTGTAGACTGAATGGAGTATTCCACTCCACCCTTGACAAGTGCACCTAAGCTTACCCCAGATAGGTAGGCAAGAAATACAGGGACAGACAACTGAGCACAGATTGATATTAGACCCCCATTGACTTGCAGGGTCAGAGCCAAGCTCAAATTTAGTGCTTAGTTGAGGCCAAATGATATGCAAAAGCATGTGCAGCAGTTGTCAACTCATTAATAATTTGCACTCCTTCAATCACAATCCATTTGATTTGGTGGCTGGAGAGGATCACTTTCCTCCCTAAGAGCAAACACTGCCTTGGTGAACCTCTTAAGCTGGGATTCAGCTTTGTCATTTTGAAAAGCCTGGTAAAAGAGAAGACATTTCTTATATACTTTATTCATTTTGATTTGTCATCATAAGAAAAACATAAGTGCAGCTAGAACCTTTGCTCCGACAGTCTTTCTGTTTCTTCCTGTTCTCTGAGATCACCTATACTGGGTTGAACAAAGCCAAATTTGCGATTTTGTAACAAGCATAAAATAGTGATTTTATTGTGGTTTATATAGATTACCTCATGTCCCAAGCTCGTGTGGTATGATCAAATTATTAGGTATTTTGTAATCACAACATTGTCTGACAAAATAAACATACATACAGTTTAATAACAACAACAGTGCTGTGTGATTGGCTATACAGATATTTAAAATTAATGATCACGAATAAGGTTTGAGGCAAAAAAATGTTGTCTTCTTAAGTGACACACCGCCCGCCAACCGAACTGTGCAGGCTTACCCTTTGTTTTTGATATGCTACGTTTTGGAGACACTCTAGAGTGGATGGAAGGTCAAAATTGGAAAAAAAGTCCCTAATTTAACCACATTACAGCTACAGTGAATGTGCTGCAACTGTGGTTATTTGATATGCGTGTAAAGACAAAAAAAAAAAACCAAAACACAGAAAACTAGATTAGAAATGTGTCTACTGCAGATCAGGCTGCTTGAAGACTCTCTCCTTCTGAAACACTAACATTGGTACCAAATTGGAACCGCTGTGCAACCAAAACATGATGCACCTGAACCTGTAGGTAAAACCAATACTAAATGCTAATGCGTCATTATGGATGTTACATTCAGGCTGCCACTGCTCTGTCTGCACTGCTGCAGCTGAGCCTAAATTACAGTGAACCACCATAATTGTGGAAACAGTAGACACTGTTGAGTCAACTATTGAGTCAAACAACCAAAGAAAAACAAGCCTGTTTCTTAAGCAACAAAAAACAAACAAGTGGTTCAAATAGCCTATCTGCTCTGGCTTTGCATTCTGTTTGAGTCTCACTAAACAAAACAGCAGCACACATAAACATACAATATGTAGATAGGTCACCCAAGCCGACTTGCAGGTTGAACTAGATGTAGCTTTGTGATGCTAAAGACATTGGTCATGGATTATTGGCGATTATAGCTCTTCGTTTTCATTATTCAGACCACCAAATAAGTGCTTTTGATTGTTAGGTTCAGATTGGACGGAATAAAAAGCCACCTGAAGGTTCCCTTTTTTTGGCCACAGTGGACTATGTTGTAAAGTTGTCTTGCATGATTTCTACAATGGTGGTCTGTACAATGATATGCTAATCTTTAGACAAAACTACAAAACCCAGTGAGTTACTGCCAGATGTCGCATAGTTCCCTGCAAAGCTGGAAGAAACAGGCTTGCTTTTAACCATACCATTTAAAAGCCACATACTGGCTGTTTCTATTGGCTACAAAAATGATTGGATTGATTGTGTTAAGTAATAATGATGTGATTTTCTAATACAATATCGATGAATTATAATGAATCAGAAAAATGTGCATGAATGAATGAGCACCAGCATTCTTGTAGAAGCTGGAATAATGCACACTGGCTGTATAGTTAAATTGTCAACTCATTATGGATGTAAAGTGATTTTCAGACAATTTCCTTTCAGACACTTACCAGATACTCTTTATTTATCTGGTCCATGTCTTCCCCGAGCATACAATAAGGCACTTCATAACTCTCTCGCATTCACTTCCAAACTTTAGGCACAAGCATACACACACACACACACACACACACACAGACACACACACAAACAGTCAACTGATTATGGTCTTATTTCACAAACCAACTAAAAAAGGAAACAACTACAATTTTTAAAAGGGCTGTCAGAACTAGAAATGATGGTGTGGAAAGTGTCACAGGCAAGAGAATAGTGGGTAAATAGGGCTTTTAAAAAGTCACACAATGAATGAAAACTGCTCACATCTGATCTTGTACTTTAACTGCACAATGCAAATTTGTGAGCATGATCATATTAACAATGCCATTTCATTTTGCAGGGTTTATCCTAAATGCACTGTGAACCCAAAACAGAAAAGAATGTAATATGTAGATTAATATAACAATTTATTAATCTACCAAAACTAGACTGCCTAATTGCTGATTTTCATTGTGTTAGCAATGTTTTTATTTAGCTTGGTATTGAGGCGATGACATGCATCTTTTGTCAATACAGATTCAGGCTGAATGTCATCTTGCTCAGCCTCTCCTGCTCTGATTCACATTGTAACTATTCAAGTGATACCAATGCACAAATTTTATTGTATTGAGCATGTGCATTCAGCAGCAGTGTCATACTTTTCCACCATGCATTCTTACTGTAGCGTTAAGAACACAGTATCTTTTGCGCATGTACCAACGTGCATGCAGCCTGTTGCAGTTGCTCCTGTTCGTTTTCTTATTTTTCCAACTTTTTAGCTTTCTTCTTTTTGTCATACTTCTTTAAATTTTTACTAGTAACTTTTTTAAGATGCACGCTCTCTAAACCGCTAAATTAATCTTTCAGCTACTTTTTTGAATGCTATCATTCAGCGACACTACCGTTGAGCAGCAACTCCAAGGTCGCATTGTTTACACCACAGACCAGCTGATTGTGTTGAAGCTGGCCAGTACAAAGGACATCCCCACAGAAGTCAGAGGAGTACACACAGAGGATGCATAAGAGGAACAGAGTGATAAGGGAAGAGAGCTGGGTCCAGATAAGAGAGACTGATGGAGCAGAGTGTGTCTCCCTTCTATTATCATGGGTAACGTGAGATCACTAATAAGATAGACAAGCTAGTGGCCATAGTGAGGAATCAGAGGGACTTTACATGAGTGTAGTGCTATGTGCTTCACAGACAGATAGCTACAGGAAGTTACTCCTGATCCCATCGCTACCATTGACATCTTTCAGACGGTTCGGACGGACAGGATGGAACGTTTCTGCAGTCCAGACATTTAACTCTCAGCTAGTCTAAGTCTACACTACATTCCCAGAGAGTTCTACCCCCCCCACACAGTTAACCTGGCAACCACATGTGAGATAATCCACGGTGTTGCTGCGAGACTCCAGACTCTGCACCCCAGTGCTCTCTTCATGATTTCCGGGGACTAGACTCTCCCCACTTTCACTCAGTTTGTGGACTGCACTACCAGAGGAGACGGGACCTTGGACCTGCTGTATGCTAATGTTAAAGAGGCTTAGTAATTTTACCTTTGCATGTTACTTTTTCAACATTTGCATTTAAACATTTTAATATTCACTTACTGTGTATTTATTGTTATTACTATATTTACAGTCATTTTTACTTATTACTTCCTGTTACAATTATAACAAAGCAATATGCCTTTGGGGATCATTAAAGTTTTTTTCTGATTCTGATTCTGATCTTTCAACTCTGCACCAACCTCATGAAATCCATATTGCTGTTCTATTTTCTGCCACAAGGTGTTGCAAAGTTGCTTCCTCATCATTGCTGTATGTGGAAGCAGAGAGGAGCCCCAAAGCAGCTTGTGAATTGTCTCACTCTAATTCATATCATACAGGGACTGCACCGTATAAATCTGTTACACAGGGTTTCAGACATTTAGTTAACAATCTATTACACATAGTTAACACTGTGCCACAGGTCATGGAAATATTAAAAACAATGTATGCTATAGTTAAGAAGGCAACTTCTCTGTGAACACTCATTTTAAATGTAATTTATCACAGAGCTGCTGTCATCAGCAACCAGCTTGCAATTACTTCAGATTAACAACAGTATGCTGAGACCAAATCTGTATTTCTTCATATTATTTATCCTCTCTGAATTTTAACACCTACACTAGAATAACATTTAAACTATGTCGTTAATTTAGCTATATTAAAACACGGCAAAGGTCACCAAAGAGATTGACAGAACAGAGGTTTAAAGGCTGTGTACCACTGGGAAGCTTGGGGATGAAATTTTGATATTAAATCACTAGGCTATTTCTTCCTCGTTTGGTAGTCTGACAACAGAAACGAACAGACATGTAAATGAGAACAACTATAATTCAGTTACATTAAAACATAACCTATATAACAAGAGAAACCAGGATGCAGGAGGGAGGCTTAACATCTTAACTGTCTCTGCAGCCTTCTCCTTTTATGGGAGAACAGCCAGGGAGTCTTTTAATTTTTCACTTGTCTACAGCAGCCCTGACCTTTTGCGTGTTCACAGAGTGCAAAACTACAGTAAAATGGAAAATGTCATATATTAAGTTAGCACATGATCCACAAGAGATATGCACCTGGAGGAGCTAGGGAGGCTTAACCCCCCCCCCCAAAAAAAGAAAAGAAAAGACTTGAGCTTCCCCACAGGCCTCAGAAAGTGATAAATAACAATTAGTATTTCGGATGCTACAATGATATAAGAAATACTCAAAATCAGATTTACTTGTAGAAACTTCTGGAACTTTCTCCCATCTCCACAAAGGATCAGAGTGATTTGTGCTGATTAATGGTGATCACAAATTGAAAAAAAAACAATTGGTATTTATGTATTTAATCACTGATAATCGATCTGATTGCCAATCAGCAGAAATCCAACACAGAGTAAAGCATACGGTAGCCTATTTAGGACATTTAAAACTAAGTAATGAGTCACAGTCTGGAGAAACCATGCACTAATCTGAGAAATGCAACAGCCCAGTATATTACCTACAACTTAGTCAAAAACAGGAATTCACACAATCACAACAATCATACATCAGTCTGTGTAATGGACACTGATGGGAAAATGTGCTGAAAATGACTAGTTATGCTTTATGAATGTAGGTAATTTTCCTTAAGGTCTCTGTGGCATTTCCCTGAAAGGAACATACAACTCGGCAAAAATGTACTTTTTGGGCCAGATTATTGTAAAAAGAATGAATATAAGTGAATGAATGGAAAGATTTTCACTTTACCACTCCAACGTCCATTTATGGCCACTAAAGCATGGTTTAAGGTTTGGTAACTTGGTTAAGTCTTGTCAGGAAAAGTTTGTGGTCATTATAAAACATTAAAAACAACAATATCTAATAGTTTGAACAATTATTGGACTCCAAAGCCTTCCTTTTCACAGCACCATATCAACATCATAATACCTCCTGAATTGGTGCTCAATGTTGGAAATGAGCATAAACTGCTAATGTAGAATCATTGCATGTGAATGAAATTAGTAGGACGCCTGACTGCTGAGTTGTCATTATGCTTCATCAGAACTACATGTTAGATGGTTGAGCGGGTGGGGTTGTGTCTGACATTTTTTTTATCTTTCCAAAACCATCAATCCAATATTCATGCTGTCTGAATATCTGCCATCTTGCTGTCTGTTTCAAGGTGAGAAAAAAGTCAGGGTTTGCCAACATTTTCCAGAAGAGTGAATATTTGTGAGATCTTCCGGCTTTACAAGTTGAAATTTGGCCCATAAAATTACTTGCTCATTTATAGTAGCAGGGTGAAGGCAGTTGCGGTAACAATATGAGATTCCCTCATCAGTCCTAACTTCTCTTGGGACTGCTAATTGGACATATCTTAACCATCTTTATTTGCAGAGCTATTGTCATCAAAACCCTCCAATTTCAAAGAAAATGCTGCTCTTTATACCTGACACCCAGGTGCTGTATGATATTACAACGTTTCTTCCTAATTTTGTCTGTATTTGTTCATAGTAAACTTGAGACAACACCTCTATCATGAAGTGAAACTGGAAAAACTAACAATACCCACTATGTCCTGCATCCAGCGTTACATAAAAAAAAGTTGTAAGCCTACATATTTCAGATTGCTAGTGACCCCATACAATTTGTGGAGAAAAAAATTAGAATAATAATACTATTAATCACTTTGAAATTTTGACACCAGAGCATTGTTCAGAACAATTAGTTTGAAGAACACCAGAGAGTTTAGAGCCTTATTGAATGAAATTTATGAATTTGATGGGGTTTATAATCCCTGGTCATTTAAGACTCAAGGTATGCATTTAAGGGGTAAATTCGCAAAAAAAACCCTATATAAAAAACAACAGTTAAATGCAACATACATATCAATGCACTACTAATACAATCCATAAAAAGAATATATACTAGTAAACACTGACCATTTTCCTGCATTATGACTACTTTCATTTTTCATACTTTCATACTGATAATACTTACATAGTGTTACTAGAATAATGTTTTGGAGGCAGGACTTTTACCTTTTTTTAGTCTAGTATGCTATAGTACTTCTTCCACCACTGCTTGCTAGTCAAACTCACCAAGAATGGTGTACAATGTATATATATATATATATATATATATATATATATATATATATATATATATATATATATATATATATATATATATATATGTATGTATGTATATATTTACACCATTCAGCCAAAACATTAAAAATGGTAACTCCTTTTAATGTTGTGGATGATCAGTGTATACTCTAGTGTAAACTGAATACTGAAACTATTTTACATTTTATTAAATTACAATATATATAAAAGTCAGATGCTTTTGGAATAGGTTCAGAACGTTTTTGTGGGGATGAATGAAAAGGCAAAAGAGACACACTGGAGGCATACTGTAATTTCACTCCGTGCCGAAACAAAGGCCGCATCTTTGCCTAATACTGTAGTTTATCTCCTGCAGTCTAGACAAACCTAAAATTTGAATTGATCAAAGTCTTTTAGACTTACAAATATTGTGGCAATTGTTTTCAATAACAGCTTCATTAAAAAAGTCTAATGAAGGGATTTAGGATGGGTCATCTTTGCAACTAGGTGTAACGGAAATACACTGAGGTCAGTTTCCTGTCAGTCTTTACCTACATGACACCCTGTTTGTCACCATATAACATTTTCAAAAAAATTAAGATGAGCTTGAGGACAGATCAGCCTTTAATGAAACATATTTATAATGACAGCTGTAATTGTGAGTGTTGTGGAAAACATCTGGATTTACAAAGAACAAAACAGCATTCATGTAAGGCAAAAGACAGATTTCGATTTAAACAGCTAAGATTATAAATCCGTTGCTGGAGCATTTATGCAAAAACATTACGAGACATTTATAGCAAAAATTCCATGTGCATTAGACAGCTTTGATGGAGGCCTATCTATGTTATAGTGATAGGCTGATTCAAATGATCCAGATTTGGGGTTGTTTCTGTTTTTTTCTCTGGTGCCAGCAGCTGCACCTGAAAGTGTTTATTATATTTATACAAACACTGCAGGCAAATCCCCCCCATGCCAAAACACAGGCTAGCCAATGCTAATGCTCAGCCAATATGCAAAATGTACCATATAGAGCTATCAAGCCAAATGCTATGTGTCAGTGTATTTAACTGAGCAGACACAGTCTTTCTCGTTTGTTGGTGATGTTGCCCAAATTGCATTAAGTAAGAAAAAAGCTGGTGTAATTCATCTACATTAGTGGCTTATGTAAGCAGCCATGGCAGTCAGGAGACTGTATGTTATTCTTCAAAGCGGGTGTGATGATGTCATAGTTAGGCTGTGCCTGACCATTGGACTGTTTGGCTTGTTGATATCATTCTCTGTGAATGTGATTTGTACTGTTATGAACTGAAACTGCTGGTAGGCACCTGATTTTGATTTAGTTTTAGTCCTACTCTTCTGACAAAAATGAAAATTAGTTTTATCCAAAAGTAGAATGGGAGACTGAGCCTTCCGCTATCGGGCTCCTGTCCTGTGGAATCAACTCCCAGTTTGGGTTTGCAAGGCAGACACCTTCTCTACATTTAAGAGTAGGCTTAAAACTTTCCTCTTTGATAAAGCTTGTAGTTTGGGCTGGCTCAGGTGAGCACTTAACCATTCCTTAGATGTGTTGCTATAGGCCGAAGCTGCTTGGGGCATTCCCATGATGCACTAAGCAATTCTCTCTTTCTCTCTCTCTCTCTCTCCCCATGCATTTATAACACACTTCTGCATGTCATTAAATTTGTGTTTTCTATATCTCATAGTTTGTGGTTTTCCTTTCTGTCCTCTCTCTCATCTCTGATTCTGGAGCTGAAGGATACAAATCTACCACTACTACTCAACACTCATCATTATCATCATTATTATTATTATTATTATTTCTAATTGGTGCTGCTATTATAGGTGTAATAATCTCTCCTTCATTTCTCTCCTTTCAATCTTATCAGTCAAGGCAGATGGCCGCCCAACCTTAGTTTGATTCTGTTGGCGGTTCCTTCCTGTTAAAATGGAGTTTAAAAAAAATTAACGTTACACACACATCCATAACACTTGAAAATGTTATGTTAGCTTACCTGTTAATAAATTTGTTGAATCTTTTTTTCTCATTGAGATTTAGATGTCTTTAAGACAGACCTGAGAACAAGAAAACTTTAATAAAAACACAAACACAATTCATAAAACTGAAATAACACAACTAGGACACATATAGTAAAAAGAATTGCAAAAGTCTTAAAAAACATGACTTAATTAGGTTTTAAAATCTCCAAGGGACTCTAGTTTGATTGATTAATTTTTTGTTGCATAAGGAATATCTAAGGTTAAGTAGTTGCTGTGTTGCAGACTGTAATTAAAAGATTTAAATATTAATAGAAGTGTGGACCATCCAGACTTGCATGTTGGGCCAAATTTGGCCAAATCAGACGGACTAAATGGCCACGACAGGTCAAACTGACTTAGTCCAAAAACACAAGGTTTGTGGATGTCGGTTGCTTAGATGTTTCTTCTGAAACCATTTACTTTTCTATCACAGGCCTTCAGCTGACACATTGACGTCCACGGCTCTGCTGCGACCAGCAGTGGTGCGCAGTTATCACTTGTATGGGCTCTCCTCAGGGTTCTGTTCTGTCTCCCCTTTTATTTCTTTAAAATTGTCATACTGACTTTATTTTTAGGAAAAGTCAACAAGGGCTGTATTTCTTATCAAAACCAACTTCATTTGACTTGTGTTATTCTGATATCTTTCAACACGTCTTTCATTGAGAGTGTAATGATATTCTGCATCCTCTGCTATCATGGTAATGCTAATATTTCCAAGAAAAATTTACTCAGCAAAATTGTGAATATCATTAGCAAAATTATTGGTTCTCAGCAAAGCAATCTCAGTAATATTTACAGAACTTGTTCCATCTCAAAAGTTAAAAATTTACTACTTCATCAGCAACACCCATTATTCATTTGTTCCTTCAGGCCAACCTCTTTGGGTCCCCGTTGGCAAGGGTAACAGAAGAAGGAATCATTTTATCCAATCAGCTATTGCAAACGTGAGTTGTAGCACAGGACAGGTAAACACACTCTTGGAAAAGTGAATATTTTGCATGAAAGAGTGGCTAACAGACACAAGCATACACACATAAACAGAGATGGAGAGTTAATGACAATAAGCAGTCACAGATTTATGCACACAAAGAAGAGATACCCAGAGTGCACACACACTCAAACACAGCAACAAATAGTTACCAAGAGAGAAGTTTAAAGATGCAACAGAGACTACTAGACAGACAAATGCTGCAACATCAACACACACACAAAGCACAAAGAAATAATTCAATGGTATGTTGGCCATGTCCGATAACCAAATGCTGTGTATATTGTAGTTGCTGGAGATTCTGACTGATCCTGACACTGATCCCACATTTTGACTGTGACCACCCTCTCCCACTGACACAAAGCAGACAAACAGAGCACATCTGATTCCACATAACAAGAGTAATCCCATCACTCTCTTTCCCTCAAACACACACATGAACACACACAGCATGGGATTTGATGAGAGTCGAGTCTGACTGCATGAAAGTCTTTGAGGGTGATCACTATGTTGATGTCTTTGGAGTAAAGCTTCCAAAAGATATCATTTTTGGTCGATAAAGAAGATTTTGTTTTAGCAACAATAAAAATGTAATACCAAAGAATGTATTCAATAATTATTATAATAATAACAATAATAATAATAATAATAGTAATTGAAATAGAAAAATAAAAGTGTATTTACATGAAAAACCATCATAAAATGAAAATTAATACTATTCTTAAAAGAATGATAAAAATAGAGATTAAAAAATGAAAAAAATACTAAAAAATAATGGAAAAGCATTTTGCAAGTTGTAGGAAGTGACCAAAAAGATGATTTTGTTAGCCTGAGATGGAGCATTAGGGGTCTCCACAGCTGAGGGTCCCATACAGTGAAAGCCCTGCCACTCTTGGTAATTAGGTATACTGTCAAAACCAGGGGTGGGCCATGTTATGCCTCAACTGAGGGAATACATGCTCAGTGTAAGAGCAGATATTGTGCACTACTTCACCAGTTTGGTGTGCGCTCCAGTTGAATCATTTATGCTGAATTTAATCTTAAACAAAGCATCAGCGTGACCCCAAAACAAAGACTCTAATTTCTAAGTAGGGAAACTAATTCTATAAAAGCTAAATCACAGTAAAACACAATAAAGCACTTCTGGTGCAGAAAGTCTGCAGAACAACTAGTACAATCACTATAAACTTTAAAAAAAATTCTAATGGAAGCAAAGAATCAGAGTCAGAAAAAACTTTAATAATCCCCTCAGGGAAGTTGTTTGGTTAGGATTGCTCAACACCCAGTTAGGAAAAAGGATTATAAGTAAAAAAGTAAAAACTACTAAAAAACTATTATAAAATAGTGATAGTAATAAATACACAGTAAGTGAACAGAAAAATGTGCAAAAAGTAATTTGAGTGGTAGAATCACTGTGTGGACATACATAAGTGTAAAATGGAAACGTGCAAAGTAGATGTAATGGTAATTTAACAGCAGACCACAGCGTAAAAAAAAATGGCGCTGGCCACCAAAAAATCATGAAACATTTGCAGGAACCTTCATAGGAAAAAGAGCCGACTCTGGCGCTTCCTGTAGACAGCCACAGAGTTCGGATCCAGTCCAGTTTTCTGTCCAAGTGGACACCTAGGTATTTGTACTCCTGTACTATCTCCACCATCTGTCCCCTAATGGAAGGAGGAGTGACAGGATTCCTGGATCTCCCGGAATCCAACACCAGCTCTTTTGTTTTACTGATGTTTAGCTGCAGGTGGTTCAACTTACACCACTGGTACTCTGACCCATCCTTCCCCCTGATGCATCCAGCAACTGCAGAGTCATCACATAACATCTGTAGTGACAAGTCTCTGTGTTGTGCCTGAAATCCAAGGTGGACACTCCACAAAAGGGTAAAGAGAAAAGGTAAATAGAAAATAGTCCTCTTTTCCAGTACTGCTCATCACTTTGTCTGACACACAGTTCTCAAGGCACACATACTGAGGACGTCCAGTAAGGTAATCCATGATCCAGGACAGCAGAGCAGGCTGAATGTTATTATAGGCGCTGAAGAAATCAAATAACATGATTCTGGCCATGCCACCTGGCTTGTGCAGGTGGTTGTAGGTATGGTGGAGAAGGTATTTCATGGCACTGTCCACTCCAATATTTGGTTGGTAGGTGAACTGGAGGGGGTCCAATGAAGGCTTGACCAATGGATGGAGGGAATCCAGGACCACTCTTTCAAAGGTTTTCATAATGTGTGAGGTCAGCACTACCAGTCTTGAGTTGCTGGTGACACTGGGATGAGCCTTCTTTGGTATAGGAACCACGCAGGATGTCCTGTACAATACAAGGACCTTCTCCAGATGTAAACTGTGGTTAAAGAGGTCCTGGAGTATGACACACAGTTGGGGGGTGTAGGCCTCGAGCACTCTTGGGCTGATGCCATCTGGACCAGAAGCCTTTGCCAGGCAGAGTCTACTCACCACCCTCCTCACAGCAGAGATGGTCAGCAGGTTGGAGGTGTTGTTGTTACTGGTTGGTTTATGATCAAAGTGGTAAATGTGAGGCATGTCGAATCTATTTAAGAAACGATTCAAATGTTGGCTCTGTTGATGTTTCAGTCTACCGTCTGACTGCTGGGCTTGTAACCAGTGATGGTCTTTATTCCTCTCTAGATCTCCCTGGTGTCATTCTGCTGCAGCCTCTGGTCCAGCTTCCTCCTATAGGCCTCCTCCTCCATTGCTGATATTCACTGACAGCTGTTTCTGGACCCTCTTTACTGCCTCCCTGTCCCCTGACCTTAACGCCATCTTACTCTCATTCAGGAGTGCTTCGATGTCTTTGGTAACCCAGGGCTTATTATTGGGAAAACAGCAGATAATTTTGACTGGAACAGAGATTTGCACACAGAAGTTGATGTAGTGGGTGAAACAGTCTGTCAGTCCATCTAAATCCTCACCATTTGGCATGAAAAACAATGAAGAAAACATTCCAGTCAATGCAGTGCTTTCTCCTCAGACCACCTCCTCACAGTCTTGATGGGGGCGGGTTGCGCATGACCATGCCTGCTGAAAGTGAACCAGGTTGTGGTCTGATTGAAAGTGGTGGGAGGGCGATAGCTCTGTAGGCCTCTTTTACATTAGCATACAGCAGGTCAGGGGTCCTGTCTAGTCTTGTAGTGCAGTCTACAAACTGAGTGAAAGTGGGGAGAGTCTTCCCCAATGTGACCTGATTGAAGTCCCCAGAGATCATGAAGAAAATACTGGGGTACAGAGTCTGGAGTCCACACGTGGTTGACGTCACACATGGTTGCTAGTAAACATCCCCCCTCTGCTGTCTGAAAGCCATCAATGGCAGCGATGTGATCTGGAGTATCTTCATTTAGCTATGTCTGTGTAAAAAACATAACGCTACACTCACAGAAGTCCCTCTGATTCCTCACTAGGGCCGCTAGCTCATACATCTTATTGCCCGGCAAACTTACTTTGCCCATGATAATAGAAGGGAGAATATATCTCCTCTTCTCCAACAGTCTCCATTGTCTGGGCCGAGCTCTCTTCCATCATCACTTTGTTCCTCATCTGCATCCTCTATATGCACTCCTCATTTCTGCAGGGATGTCCATCACCATGGTGGCTAGATTCACTGTGATCACCTGGTTCCTGGTGTAAACAATGCGACTGTGGAGTTGAAGGAAAAGCTGAATGAAGAAAGTATTTCCATGGTGAAAAAAAACAGACCAGAACTCTCTCTATTAGCATGCTTAGAGAGGGTGCAGCTTAAATAAGATACTAGTCCTCTCATGTTGGACTGAGGGCAGACTGGATTCTACAGTGACTCGCTATCATAAAGTGACATGACAGGCCGATAGATCAGGCCGGGCCTGGCTGGTTTGCATGCTAATTTCAGTAGAAGAATGGAAATCATTGAAATAGAAGCAAAACAAAAGATAAAATCGTGTTGCTTTCCATCACTGAAGACAGCTCTTTGAAAGTAAGGGAATCAAGTTTGATGCTGAATTCGCAACATTTCTTTTAGACTGGTAAGTAATAAGCTGTTAATGCTAACATTGGATAATGTAGTGATAGCAAAAACTTACACATAGCCCCTTTAACTTTGTTTTTTATTAACAAGGAGAAGTGTCAAGTCAAAGCCTGTCATGATATAGCTCAAAGTTAATTCAAACCTGCAGTCCCACAGCCATGATCACAGAAAACATGATATCAAGCAGGTTGAAATCCAAGAATAATTTAAAAAATAATTAATTAATAAAACTCAGCTGCTTTTGCAGCTGCTGAAAAAGATCTGTCCCCTGCTTTTTCAAATGGACGCAAAAAAAATCCGGTAGCCATCAGACATCAGGTGAGATGCTGAAAGGAACGCAGCTTGTGGTTGATTAATTTGGTCACAGCTTTTAGATTTGGTGAAAAGCTTAGCAGGAGCATGTTGTATCAGCTGGAGGGGAAGAGGGGTTATTGCCCACAGTTATTGCCCAAAGCTACTTAAACAGGACTGATGCTGACAGTGACAACAACAACAACAACAACAACAATAATGACAATAAAACTAATAATAATACAAAAATTATTTTAATTAAAAAGAATTTACTCATACTCTCCTGAATGGCACCCACATAAATATTTTATTTTGGATATCTTGATGATATGAATGGATGCCAGGTTTCCTGTATTCATTTGTGACTTTGGTGTTTAGTGTTTGGTGTTAAATTTGTGTTTTCTACAGTTTCCTCATTAACATTAACTGTGAAAACTGGCAGTTAATTTATCAGTCACTACTTTGACCTCAACCAGTGCTATATATGAATCCAAATGTCATTACTGTGTTTGATCTTCAACACTCTCATGACAGGAAAGGAGGATGGAGTCCTATGCAATAATAAATCTGTGGAGTTCTTTTTGTTCCTCTTGCTGGAAAACTTTGTCAGAAGTTGAAGCTAAAGTTCCACATGTTTGTTCTCACTAAAAAAGTCCTCCGCTGTCTGGGTGTTTTTAGGATAGCTGTTCTTATTTTACAGTTATATGCAAGATGGGACTCATTTTCAAACACACACAAACACACACACGCAAACACACACACACACACACCTACCTGCCTGTCATTGTATTATTGATAGAGAAGCAGTTGGAGGGCGATGTTTTGCACTGCAGCTGAATAAATCGACACCATGAATAAATCACCAAATAAAATCATATTTACAAGCAGGGAGAGGCCATCAATCACTTTGTCTCACTCTCTTCCTCTTCTTTTCGTTTTAATTACCTCTTGCAGCTCCTCACAACAGTCTTTGTCTTTTTTTCTGCCAATTATTTCTCTGTTTTGTTTCCTGCCCTTCTGTCTTCTCTCTTCAGTTTTGTTTGCCATGATGTTGGAAAAAAGTTCACCTGAGGCAGTGTTGTCAACTTTGAAAGAGTACTAGTATGTGGTAATAAATAATCATACAATTCACCTCTTACATTAAGTTCTTTCAAAAACCAAACAACGGGTTGAAATTTCCCATATGTTTGAGAAACCTGTTGTATTTTTGTAATTGTACATAATACAAGAAATGCTTTATTCTGCCATTTGTTAAGCCATTAATTGTATACATTTTGCCAATAAGATAATAACCCTGGCAGTTCTTTAGATATGTTTGATTCCTTGCACACAAATTAAGATAAATGTGAGGAGGAGGCCTCCAGCTTCACCTGACACTAACTAGGGAGAGAGAAACAGTCAATTATTTAATGGTAAAGTTATACCAGGTTAACTTACTGAACTATTATCATTCCTATGACTTAAGTACAGGGCTTTGGCCATGTGATAATAGGTGGTCATATATAGGGTCGAGACTGTACTGCTTGTCAATGTTCAAAATGGTCTTTGGCGTTGGATGTGAATGTCCTCCTTGATCTTTCTCACTCCACTGACTTCTGGTTGTGGACCTTTGACACCTTCTGAGTCAATGCTGTGACTGTTTTTTTGGGTCTAACCCGGTACCATCACTTGTGGTCTTGAGCACTTATAAGCACATTAACATGCCGCCATGTGTAGGTACGAATGTCCCAGATCTAAAAAATGGTGACTTGCAATATACCTAACTCACATTCGATGCAAACTTCTCCTAATACCACTTTGGTTTGTATCCCACAATTCAACACGGTCTCCTGTACACCAGAAAGGTTTTAGTAGCAATGAGTCTTTAGTCTGGTTTAAGGACCAATTGTAATCATCAGACATGAAAAGCTACATTGATGACTGGATTCAGGCTATTTTTTTATTCATATCCAAACACAGCACAGTTATGACAGAATCTCAACATCTGTCTTAATATATACTGATAATAATATATATATGACTTTGACAATGATTTTGAGAAATATATTCCTTTCCTAAACTAAATCAGCTGGAAACAATTTAAAATTATATCATGCCTGTAGATAATTGATTTTGTTTGTTAATTGTGACTACTCCTCCCAGTTCCTGAAGGTGCATTTGTTTTTCACTGTTATCTGATTGTAACTGTAATTATGTATGGTTAATCTTACTTATTTTTTCATTATGTGGAAATTGAATAAACCAACAAAGCATGTGAGCCATGAACATTTGTTTGTGTGAGACATGGGATGTCCTCATTAGCTAAGCATGTCCCAGTGAGATCAGATAAACCTCCACACACTTGCAATCTTTTACACGCATTTGGGCACTTTGTCAGTTACCGGAATTACGTCACACAAATACACACTTGACTACTCATAAATATCACAAGTGCTGGCATTAGTAAACACTCCATAAACTTCCATTGTTATGCAGATGATACCCAATAGTACTTGTCAATGAAGCCTGATGAAATCAATCAGTTAACTAAACTTCAAGCACGCCTTAAGGACAAAAAGACTTGGATGATCAGCAACTTTCTTTCTGCTGTTAAACTCAGACAAAACTGAAGTTATTGTACTTGGCCCCCAACACCTAAGAAACACATTATCTAATGATATAGTTACTCAAGCACGCCTTAAGGACAAAAAAGATTAAACTCAGACAAAACTGAAGTTATTGTACTTGGCCCCCAACACCTAAGAAACACATTATCTAATGATATAGTTACTCTAGATGGCATTGCCCTGGCCTCCAGCACCAACATTAGGAATCTCAGAGTTATCTTCGATCAGGATACGTCCTTTAACTCACACATAAAAAAAAAAAAACTTCAAGAACTGCCTTTTTTACCCATCTTTCATCTTACAGTTTGGGTCCAGGAGGCAGATACGCTCTCCATATTTAAGAGTAGGCTTAAAACCTTCTATTTTGATAAAGCTTATACTTAGGGCTGGCTCGGGCTTGTCTTGAACCATTCCCTAGTTATGCCATAGGCCTAGACTGCCGGGGAACTTCCCATGATGCACCGAGGTCCTCTCTCCTCTTCTCCCTCTCCATCCATCCATACACATTCATATCCCATCAATGCTTGTTACTAACTTGGCTTTTAGTTTTGTGCTTTTTTTGTCTCTCTCCTCTCTCCTCATGTTGCTTTCTGCAGGTATTTCTTCCTCTGGAGCTGCAGAATCTGGATCTGTGTATGCAAACTACTACCTACTGCCTCCATGATTGTAATCATTATTATTAATAATAATATATTTTGACTGATTATTATTATTAGTATTAGTCTTATTGTTACCCAAATTATCATAATTATTAGTTTTATTATTAGTCTTATTATAATTGCACATACTTATGTGGTATGTTCTCGTTCCTCCTGCCACCCCCACCCCTCCCTCTCTTTTTCTCTCTCTATCTCTCTCTTTCTCTCCATCGCTCTTTCTCTTTCAATCCAGTCGGTCGACGGCAGAGGCCTCCCACCATGAGCCGGGTTCTTTTCAAGGTTTATACCCGTTTTACCTTGCCACAGTTACCAAGTGCTTGCTCATGATGGAGTGTTCAGTCTCTGTAAATATAACTATAAAGAGTACAGTATAGACCTGCTCTATTTGAAAAGTGACCTGAGATAACATCTGTTATAATTTGGCACTATGAACATAACATTTATAAGCAAAATTAAAAGAATTTAATTGAATGAATCTCCTGTTCTGGTGTTGTAAGTCAGGTGATGTTGTCCATTTACAGTGTTCATTTAGTCTTTTATATAGGATCCCTACTGATTGTGGAGTGGCCATCAGGAAAACCGGGACATTTTTTTGAGACAAAGAAAGAGAGGGAAGGAGTGAGAGAGAGCAAGAGGGAGATAGATAGATAGCTTCATAATTATTATTATAACTACACCTAGGAGCTGTGTGGGAGTATTACTGTTTAATAATTATCCCTTATAGGCATGCTAAACTTTTTCTTAGCTATCTGTATAAAACCCCATAGAGACACAGAAGTAGGAGAGCCTACATTCAGTTAAGTCCCATAGTCAACCTGCGTACCATTTATGGTAAAAAAATGACCCCATAGGTCATCTGTGGAAGCAGCTTATTACAACCCATAGTTATGTTTTATTCAGGGGTGGAAAGAGAACTTGAAAACTGTGCTCAAGTAAAAGCACTGTTACTTAAAAGAATTTTTACTCAAGTAGAAGTAAAATTACCTGGGTAAAATGTACTCAGATAAAAGTACAAATTAAGCCAGTTAGAATGTACTCTGAGTACATGGTACTGCGTTGAATTTTTAAAAGGGGGAAGGAGAAGATTAAAAATGGCATTTGGTGATGATAATGATATATGATAAAACTATTAGATTAAACAGCAGGCTAGCAGGTGTATGGCAGGCAGGTGTGGTGCAGTTCTCACCAGAACCACACCGAAAGCAGCCAATAAATTCCAGTCAGTCGTTTTGCAGCCTGTGCATACAACTGATAATTAAAAAATATACACTCAGTTTATTAGGCAAATCTAGCGGTTTATTGGGTACATCTAACTAAAACTAATGCAGTGTAATACAACAGTCCTAAAATAAATCCTACTCTCATGAAGGTTATAATGTTCAGTTTCTATTGAAACTGTTTTAGAATAGTTGATTCAGTGGTATGATCATTTTGGAGGATGTATTGTGTGGTGCTGTTGAGTTGTATTACATTATACAGAGAGGTGTTTCTGATATTTAGTCTACCTTCATTGATATAAATGGGGTGGACAAAATAATAAAAACGAGACACCACCAATGGTGTTTTTTTTTATCCATAACCCCTTTGACTGCCTTAACTGCATGTTTATTTTTGTGACCATGATGGCAAAGGTTCTCTAACCTTAACCCTCCTATTGCATTCGGGTCAGTGGCGAATGTGGTCCTATGGGTGGGAGTATATTGTGAATTTCAAAGCAAGTAACAGCCCACTTAACTGTATGATAAACAGATACAAATTATTTTCAATTTAAATGAACTTAATTGAGAACATACCGTATGACCAGGGCAATGAAAAATATTTAAATATTTTGGTTTTGCTTTTTGTCTGTGTATGTGTTTTTTGACCTGAATTAACTGAAACCAATGATGATCCCACAGGTAGAGCCTGTATCCTTTTCTTGTTGACTGATAACCAAGGGATTTATGGCCTGTTAAGTAGGTAGTACAGCCATAAAGGTTAGCAGTAATTAAATGCCCTAAACCTAAAACAAATCATTTTACCAGTATTACCTGTGCTGTAATACCACCTACTCTAATCTCATCATGTATTCAAATATGGCAAGTTTTCACTTAAAGTAGAGAAAAAGGTTAATATTGCACAGTTAATTCAGCAAATGTAGCTAATTAATACCATACACAACATATGGCCCATACCAGATAATCAATCTTTGTAGCTGGTCTTGCTCAAAGAATGATTTAGTTAATTAATTGGTCATTTTGGTGGGGGGTATACATATAATTCAGGGAACTAAGATACCAGTAAAATTAGCTCCTGCATTGTGTTCTTTAGTGTTATTTCTGTTGTTGGCACAGTCACACATTTTACCAAGATGAATAAAATTCAGCCATCATCAGCTCAAATGGTAATGGCAAATTCTTTCCGTCCTTGTTGTTAATCTTGTTGTCTCTCGCCTGCCATCAAGTTAACACTGGATCACGTACAGCAGTCTCTAGAGTTTACTCACAATGGTGAAAAAAAACAAAAAACATCGACTCAGCAGCATTTCTGTGGGCGGAAACACCTTGTTGATGAGGACTGGTCAGAGACTGGTTGGAGCTGACAGAGAGGCTATGGTAACTCAGATAACCACTCTTTATAACTGTGGTGAGCCGAAAAGCATCTCAAAATGCAGAGCACGTCTTCTACGACAGCAGAAGCCAACAACAGGTTCACCTCCTGTCAGTCAAGAACAGAAATCTGAGACTGCAGCGGGCACAGGCTCACCAAAAGTGGACACTTGAAGACTGCAAAAATGTAGCCTTATCTGATCAATCTGGATTTCTGCTGAGGTATGCAACTCATAGTGTTGGAATTTGGCATGAAACCATGGACCCAACCGTCCTTGTGTCAACAGTCCAGGCTGGTGGTGGTGATATAATGGTATGGGGAATGTCTGAAATGTTTTTTGGCAGACTTTGGGCCCTTAATACCAGTCAATCATGGTTTGAATGCTACAGCTTATCTGATTATTGTTGCTGACCATGTGCAACCCTTTATGGCCACATTTTTCTCAACTTCTAATGGCTACTTCCAGCATGATAATGCTCCAATTCACAAAGCAAAAGTTGTCTCAAAATGGTTTCATGAACATGACAATGACGAAGGGGACTTCAATGGCCTCCCTAGTGACCAGATCTGAATCCAATAGAACACCTTTGGGATGTGGTAGACAAAGGGGATTGGCAGCATCAATGTGCAAATGACAAATCTGCAGAAATTATGTGATGCAATCATTTCAACATGGACCAGAATCTCACAGGAATGTTTCCAACAGCTTTTGGAATTTATGTCATGAACTGAAGCTGTTTCGAGAGCAAAAGGAGGAACTACCCAGTATTAGTATTGTGTTCCTAAGAAAGTGCTCAGTGAGTGTATTTATTCCTTCCATCGAGCTCAAAAACCTTTAAACAAATTTGACAAAATTTGGTGTAAATTTGCCAAATTTTGGTGTAAGGTTCATCCATAGGCCAAAGACAATTGCAATTCTTTAATCAGTGAGGACAAATTTGAAGGATTGTATGTCCTTGACAGAGGCACTGTATGTGCTTCTCTGATGGCTTTCTCGTTGATTTTAAATGGAGCTCTGGAGCTTTTGGCCTGAAGTGTTCATCTGATCTTTTAGCAAGATTGGTGCATTCGATGGTAGAAAGTGTGTGTGTGTGTGTGTATATGTTTGTGTGCGTATGGTTATGGTAACAAATCCCAGTTTTCTGCTTTTACCTTGCCTTTGATTAGTTGTCAGGACAACCCCTTTAGCAGCCATGCAATGACTGGAGGATTTAACTGGAAGAGTCATAACTTTTCCCGATTTGTTACAAACCACAGGTGCAGCTTGGTTTCACAGATTGACTGAACTTTTATAGGATCTTACTGCTTGTAGTTTCAATAGCAAAAGAGTTTTGGAGACTGTGCTATGATGCACACATTTGAACAATGTATCACTTCGGTAGTGTTGAATACTATCTAACACATTTGGGAGTTGATTATAAATAGGCAAGAAGGATTAAAGTCTTTGCATTTTTTTCTCTTTATTCTTCTATTGCTCTATCCTCTGTCCAACCAAAATTACTTTTCCCTTTCCTCTCCTCTCCATCTCAGTTTCATACGCCCCCCCCAATCCCTCAACTGTCAACCCCTCCATATGTGATTAAGTAGCCTTTTCTTACTTTCTCTGTCATCTCTCCTGTGCTACCTTTCTCTTTCTCTTGCCAGTTATTGTGTGTCTTTCTGGGCACCAGATAAGTGCTTTTCATGGCACAAATGACAAGACAACAGGAGGGGTTTCATTCCATTCGCAAACAATGATCTGTAAAAGAACACTGGATGAGATGTAAAACAAGCCCTCTTTAGAGACCACCTGGGTGGACCTGGAAGAGGCAATTCAACGCACCAATGACACATTCAGCCAATGTGTACTTAGAGAGAATATGCATAAGATAGGGACTGTAAGCAAAAAAACCCAGTACCCAAAATGTTACTTCTTTGACAGGCTTTGTGCATAATTAGAGCACTGGTTTTTACCATCAGTTCTCCTGGTCATCAATGTTGCTGGCTGCTCTTAGTGGCTGTGTAGTAGTAAAATCCCAAGAAATATACTCTGTGATGACAAGAATGTATGCTCTATGTTCCAAGGTATATTGAGAATATACTCTGTGTGTTACAGTATAGACCCGAATGTATTGGACATTGATTTTTAACTTTTAACATTGAGTTTAATGATAATCAGACTCAATCATTGGGCTTTCAATGAGTAATAGAATCATTGTGATTAATCTGAGTTAAGAAAATGATTGCTCTAATACACAGTTTGGAAATATTAAAGTTTTTTAAAAATATGGCTTAATACACCTTGGAAATAATGGTGTCAGGAGATGCCCAGGCAGGCCAGGAGAGTTAGGGATTTTCCAAAGAGACTGACTCCATTTTTTCCAGGTAGATATGGAGGATGTGACCAAATATGGAATGTATGACACCATTATTTCTTGATGAAGCGAAGTTCATTTTTTAGACAAGTAGGTGGAGAACCCACCAGCAATGAGGAGCGAACCTGAGGTGTAAAAGATGATGTCTAGCTATGATTTCTTCAGTTGGTCTCCGGAGCTAACTCAGGTTTATCTCTTGTGAAAGAACTCTATTGCATTGAACTCTGACCATCTCCAGTGAGTTTTTGTTAACTTTTTGAGACTCCACTAACTCATCACCTTCACTGAAGTTAAGTGTTGGAAGAGAGGTCCAGAGATACACTCTGGCCCTGATCTGGGTATCTTTTTCTCCAACAGCTGCTGATGGTTTGACCTTTTTCCCTTCATTGAATACCTTTTTCCTGCCTCAGGCCTTCCAGATCTGACCTTAGTATAACTGCCTCTTACACAACCAGGCATTCTGCCTTCTGTTGCCCATTCCAAAAGGGTTCCATTTTCATGGCATTA
This sequence comes from Xiphias gladius, assembly GCF_016859285.1. Lineage (NCBI taxonomy): Eukaryota > Metazoa > Chordata > Actinopteri > Istiophoriformes > Xiphiidae > Xiphias > Xiphias gladius. The sequence goes on along the minus strand of NC_053414.1, from coordinate 32,115,214 downwards.
TTTTTGGGCTGATGGCATTCACATTTATTCATTTGGCAGATGCTTTTGTCCCAAGTGATGTACAAAGTGATGTACAACATGTTCCACTTTTACCTGTTCCAATCTAACTTTCTTAGCCTGCGTCTGTATCTGTCCCTATTTCTTGCTTCCTGTTTCCCTGATGAAGCCTGCTTCTCTTTGTCTTGTACAACTTAAACCTGTTCTTGATCCAGTTTTTTCGGGGCGAAAATAAGAGTGAAAAGAAATAGAGTAACCTTTGAAAATGAGAACTACAAAGAAATGTATTATATTTTTTGACAATAAATGAAAACTAAACAATAATGTGAAAGACGGATGAATGGACAAGTTTTGATAAAAAGTCTTTTTCAATCATCTGAATCTGTGGAATCACACACCATAGCTCCTGATCAGTAAAGCAGTTTCCTCCGCTGTTCAGAAAAGGATTTATCCCCTTGATCTGACATTACCTCTTCTTGAAAGAAACAGAAAGAAACTGTCCTCGGGTTCCTGTCTCTAGACCCACACCACACTTCACTTAACTTCTTTGTAAGTGGTAAATGGAAAATTTTTACAATGTGCTTCTCATCTACCTATTCATGCGCACATTCAAACAACAAGGACAGCACACTATGTATCAAAATGAATATAAGGACAGGAAATTAGTAGTGAAAGAAAACTCCAAATGGTCCAAAATGGCACGATTGAAATATGAATGCATTGGCCTTTTAAAAATGCTCTTTAGTCAATTAAATGACCACATACTGAGCCAGTTCATCTAGACATCATAGCTTGGCTGAAAGCAGGAACTTTCAGATAACCAATACAATAGTGTTGTGATAGTATGGCACAGTTATGGCTCAAGAATACTGAGCAAATGCATGCACAACAAAAGCAAAATGGGCTTGAAGCCAGATGCATTTCTGCCCTCTGAAAGCCAACAGTGTTGTGTGTTTGTGTGTGTATGTGTGTTTTTTACTTTGTTACAAAGTAGTGTGAAGGCCAGATGTATCATCCCCCTGCTCTTTTTTGACTGCAGAACCTGTCACTACATACACATACATATACACACTGGTATACTCACTATGTAAATAGCTTGAATTGGTATGCATTGAAAGGTGAAAAGAGTGTGACGAACAGAGATCTCCATGCAAGATTGTGAGTGGAAAGAGTAGAAGTGAACTTCGTCTCCAAATGACTTGTGTGTGTTTGAGTATGTGTTGTCTTAAGCGTCTGTTTGCCCCCATGGGAACAAGCTCTTTTCAATAGTGAGACAGCACTGTAGAGGTGTGAAGTGCAACCTCTGTCCGTTCAGAATAAGTTTCCGTTTGTCTGACTCTTGGTTATTGTTCTGCTTTCTCTGACTCCATCCAGAGCAGTTCAGGCCGGTTAAATGGTCTCCGGCAAACAACAAGAGCGACTGGCAGCAGTCCGAGGAAATTGTGTGAGGAATCATACAAACTACCAACTAGGGGTGACGCGGACAGTCGCTGCAGGCAATAACAGCCATTATTGTCAGCTATGCCTCTGAGAGATTTAGCTTGAAAAAGGTCCAGGAACTCGTCAACGCTGCAAGATCACCCTCTGCCCCGGGGTCAAGTGGAGTATTAGTGGAGCCTTTGCAAACTCTTTGACAGCAGCCTGAAGGAGACAGCCGCCATCCACGAAACCTGCAGAGACCTTGAAGCCTTGCTTTCCAAGGCTGATAAATCTGGGTTGCCTGTTCGTTTCAAGGCCTGGTTATCCAAGCACACCATCCTGCCCAGGGTTTTGTTGGCCCTGCTACTCTATGAGATTTCAATGTCAACTGTGGAAGCCCTGGAGAAGAAAATCAGCAGCTACCTGCGAAGATAGCTTGGCCTGCCAAGGAGCTTAAGCAGTGCTGCTATGTACAGGTCCACAAACAGCCTACAGCTCCCCTTCATTGGCCTCACAGAAGAGTTCATGGTGACACGCACAAGAGAGACAACACTAAATCCATGATAACTTGGCAGAACAACCTGGCACAGACCGTGCCGGGCTGTTACTCCCAGGCAGACCACTTGGGAGTAAGGAAAAAAAGGTGAAGTGAAGCTGTCATCCTTGGGTACCATATTAAAGTAGGTACCATCAGTCTCAGTCCAATCAGGAGCCGCCACCGCCACAACTCAACATAATAGGAGAAAACACAGCGCAGGTGAACAGCACCACCCTCAGTCAGGGAGGAACAGCGGCATAAACAGAAACACACCCAAAATAAAAATAATGGCTCGGGGTCATAACACTCAATTTATGTATTCCTCTCCCTCTACAACACTACTGTAGGCCACCATGCTGCTGGCAACAGCACATTTCTAAAGCAGTTGAACATGGTTACCAGCTGCAGAGTAACAGTTGGTTTTCTAGGTGTTAAGCTTGGGCCAAATCCACCCAGTAGATCTCACTATGCTTATTCTTTCATTTCTTGTCTTGTTTTGTCTTGTTTTTACAGGGCCATTACCCCAGTGACCCTCTCCAGCCTGAGCCAGTTGATGAGGCTCACTGTATCAGCAATTGCTCCAATGCAGTAGACGCACCTGTCTGCACCATTTCTTCTCCTAGTGTGGGCTTGGGGAGAAGCAGGTCAAGCTGAACTATGACAGTGGCTCTGGACACTACAAGAACAAGTTCATGCTGTGGAACCTGGCTTGGTGGGTCTTTCAGTACATTTTGCGCCTAAATTTTTTTATTGCTGGCCACACCACGTTTGACCCAGACAGGTGTTTTGGGCTGTCAAGAAGAGGTTCCCTTGTACACTAGTTTCCCGCTTGAAAAACCATCCATGAACACCCCCCAGCTGATCGGTGATGACACGGGGCAAATCTTTGTGCAGACTCACGACTGGCACATTTCCTCACACCCAACTTCAAGCCTCAGGTATCAAGAAGTACCACCATTTCCGCTTCGCTAGCAAAGTCCCTGGAAAAGGCTTTGCCAAGGAGTTTGCCAACATGGGGGACGAGCCTTTCATGCTCCTTCGCAATGAAGGAATCCTTGATCCCGAAGCCCTGCCCACTTTGCACAGAAGCAAAGAATATATTTTTCCCACCCAAGGTGGGCAAAGACCAGCCCTACTATGCCTCTGATTGGCTTGGTTGGTTAGGTTTAGGTATGAAGAGTGGTGAGGTGGTTAGGGTTGGAAGAAAATTCTAGGGTCAGAGCCAATCAGAGGCAGGGTAAGGGCAGGTTTTCACCCCCCTCGAGCGGTAAAAAAAATAAAGCCACAGAAACCGACTGGCCTTAATGCAGCGTGTCAGTGGTAGCTGTAAGACAGCATCAGGGAGTTGTGCACTGAGGACACAAAAGACCTGGTTTGTCAAAAACCAGCTGTGGCTTGTCCATGAGCAATGGCGTGGTGTGGGCAGATAGTATGCATGTGTGAGTGCAAATGACTGTGTTTAAACATTAAATAATAGATACATAATAATAGATAAATATTGAACAATATTAAATTATGTACATAATATCTGTTTATATTCTCTCCATTTTCTAGTATAGCTTTTTTATTGTTTGGAGAAGGACTTGTAAGTTTGTGGATTTACCTGTGTGCTCGTGGTTCCATGTGTGCTCATGCTGTTTTCAAATCAAGGCCACATTTCCCATAATTAATGCTAGGAAGGGTTCATTATCTCTTCCCAAACCTAAAAAGGGATACAGTTCTTGTAAAGTGTAACTACTGGAACACCACAGTAGAGAGGACTCAAATGCACGGCTCTGAGACAGTCACTGGGCTAAAAAATAACAGTCTTTACTTGGGGTAAAGGGTTCAGCACACAGGTTAGGTATTCAGAAGATCAGGCAAACAAATCTGACAAGGAGTAGGTAAAGGCAAGGTCAGATAACCTATCATACTGTAAATCAAAAACTAGGAACACTAGACACTAGGAAAAAAGCTTGACTCAGGGTGCAAAGAACAACTGGAACCTAGAGAAGTTAACACACAGACTAAATACATTAGTGAGGGGAAGACATGGGACACAGGTGGAACAAATCAAGGCGGGACAATCACACAGGTGAGAAAACAAAAGGGCAAGAAGTGAAGTGTGAACTAGAGGAGAGGGGAGTATCACAAAAATAAAACAGGAAACTATGAATAAATGATTGACAAAGAAAGAGGACTCAGAGTGGGGCATGAGTCTTCAGATTCAAGAAACTCTGATCAAATATATTATGGTTTTCTGAGTGGCATGGTATGGTAAATCTCCCCATCATGCACTGGGGCAACAGACAGATGGATATAAGTCTCAGTTTATGTGTGCTCCTGAATTGTTAATAGTGTTATTGCATTCTGCATTGTGCTGTCCGCAATGTTTTTACTCTTTCCACACTCCACCTATTGTTGCGTAATTAGCTTTAGAAGTGAATTCAGTCATCTCACTATAATATGACAGATGCAAAAAGCTTCAAATTGCATCTGAGAAGTTATGTTTCTCTTTCTCATGACTTTGAGCTGACCGAAATCCTTACCAAATCCTCACCATAAAAGAAAGACCGTCTCAGAGGTTAAATGTGATAGGTTAGTTTTAATGAAGTTGGGTAGCTGTGTTGAGTTGTAATGGCAAGGTCATTTACAAATTTTTAGAAGGACCATCAATCAAGGACCTCCCTGACGTGTTTTTCACCTAGTAACTAGCCAAGGTAAGATCCTGATTGTGCAAGACAACTGGACGTTTCTTTTAATTTCTGTACTTGGTTTTACACACAGACAAATTGTGGTGGTTAGGTTCATTTTGACTCCAGATTTAGATTTTTTGGTAAATAATTCTGAGAAGGTAAATTAATATAGAATGAGGAGTAATACTTTTTAAACTTAGATATTTGATTTATCTGAGGTCCCACAGGGCCGTAGTGGTTCAAAACCAGTGTCAGGAAAGGACCTATTTAAGCTATATGCCCTTTATCCATAATTCCATGACAGCAGGATGGATGAATGGATTATTAGTATAATAAACATCCCCGGTAGCGCAAACATCATCCAAATTTAGATGCATCATGAATGACTTAAGAACCGAGGTAAACAAAAGGCCTCGATCAGCTCCTAATTGAACAGATCTGTTCTGAATCCTGATTTTGGATGATTTTGCTTTTAGGCATACGAGGAAAGAAAACACCTGGTTGGAGGTCATGCATCTGTTCTGTTACCACCTGCTAATGATTACCATTACTTTAATGAGCACTGCAGCATTTAGGCTAGATAATCAATTCTTTGTCGAAGTAAGTACACGGTGGATAAGTTTGGCTGTGTCTTGAGATTTACTTTGATGATCTGGCAGCCACTTTGCTGTAACTCACTTTTAACAGACTAATGTTTGTGTTGGGTGAAAAATGCAACATTTTGTTAAGATTTATTAGAGATAAAGTTAAACAGATGTATGGAGGACAATGACGCATCGGTGTGCAGAGCATTTTCCGTTATCTCCACACATATTTTTTAATGCTACATAGCTTTCAAAAGATAACAACAAAAAACACACTGAGAGAAAGAAGGTGGACTAAACTAGTAGGTCTCTGGCCAGACTCAGATCAACCACATGGCAAGTCGTACTGACAACTGGAATGTCTCCATATCAACTTGTGGGGAGAGTGGGAGCTCTTAATTCCTGTTCCTGATTAAATACTGTGCAAACTGTAATTTATATTATCACTTTAATTCTACCAGTGTTAAAGAGAGAAAAATGCCCTCTTCCTGATGCTCCCAAAGCAAAGTTTAGTTTTTTTCCGGAGGCGCAACTATCTCTACATTTGGTTTGTCCTAGCTCATATAGCTGGGACAAACCATGTCAGGAACAATACATAAATAAATTAATTCACCTGGCATAAAAATATCAGGGATTCCACAGACACAGGTGAGACTGCAATAGATGGGTTTTTTTATCACCTTGGGGATATTTCATAAATAAAAACAATTCTTTAGATGATTTGACCTCCTCTCACCTTGTTTATTGCAACAGCCTCTTCAGTTGTATTAACCAGTTATGTATTGACTAGCTATAGACTGTATAAATCATATGCCAGATAATTAGGCATGCTAGCAGTGTGGCTCTAAGGATGTCATGGATTTCCATGAAATTTTGTACATTTACGGTCCATCATGACTCCTACAGACTTTGGTGATCCCTTGACATTTCCTCTAGAGCCACCAGCAGGTTGACATTTGTTGTTTCGTGAAATGTCTCAACAACTGTTGGATGGTTTGCCATACAATTTTGTGCAGACATTCATGATCTTTTTGAAATTTGATGACTTCGTATCTTCATCATTATAAAAATTTCAATTTGTTCAATACTTCGGTTTATCTACATGTAACAGTTTGAGACTATCCTCCCTGTAAAAAATTACCCCATAGGTCGTTTGTGCAAGCAATTTATTACGAAACATAGCGGCTATAGGAAATATGACAGGAGTAAAGGAGAAAGTCAGATAACATAGTATATAAAGTGACAAAGTCGAGGTTGGGAGGAGGTTGGGAGAAATCGTTTTTGTGCCTGAACCTAGCCAAACTGTGACTGTTCCACATACTTAACCACATGTATATTATTGTTACCATGACAACATATGTCTCGTGCTCCTGCTGCTGGTACGCTCCTATGGGTCGTGTTATTGCTACCATGACAACAAACGTCCGGTATGCCTGCTGCTCTTACACACCTAGGGGTTGTATCCAAGAAAAGGGACAAGTAGCCTATGTGGTTGTTCAGGTTGGAGGACTTGTTGAACAATTGTTTTTTTCTTTATAGCATTTCAGTCTCACAGAGCTGTGAGGTCCAGAAATCATTGAAAATTACATTTAAGGCTCTACAAGACTGTAATTCACCATGTATTTCTCACCTTTTAGACTGTATGTAGCTTGAGATCCTCGGGCAGAGGTTTTCTTTCTGTTCCAGAGTCCCATCTTAAAAGGGATAGAAGTGTTTCAGTCAGGGCCTGAGGCTCTGGAATGACCTGCCCAGTGAGGTAATGCTGACTAAGTCAGTATCATATCTTCTTATGACATAATTTTATCACAGCACTTATAATGATTTTTCTTGAGTTGTCTTTAAATTTCATGTCTTTTATTTCATTTGTTTGTTCTTATTGTTTGCTTTTTTTCTGGACCGCAACAGCGAGGCCAGTCCTAGAAATGTGAATGTCTGTGACTGAGTGATGTCTGTGACTGACTGACTGACTGACTGACTGACTGAACGATGAAGCTAAGCCAGTAGTCATATTACAACAGTAATAGGAAAACATGTAAATGAGAACAGCTTTTTTTGGACTTTGGCTGTATTACAATACTGTATATCTGAGCAAAGAGAGTAGGAGAGAAGCAAACAGATAAAGGGCGGTCCAGCCATATACTTGGTTTTGAAATAGTCTTGTTTTATTTTTTTTATTTTTTTTTTTATTTTTTTGTTCCAGTCTGTAATATTTTTCTTTATTGGTTTTTAATTTGATGCCTTTTATTAGATTTTATTTTAATATAATAATATCTAATATAAATCTATTCTAAAACCATTTTCTTTAGCAAGAGTAAAATGTCTTCCACAATGAATGTTTTACCTAAAAATATGATCTGAAAATATAAAAAATGTGAATTAATGAGGACTAAAGATATGACAAACAGATGACTGCAGGTGGGCTGTGATATTGGGTATTATGTCTTTGGTGTCACGAAACACCATAGACTGCAGTCAAACAAAGTAATGAGCACTAACATTGCAGCAGGAATGCCCCAAAACCTGAGGACCACCCTGGAGCAGTCTACACGGCTGTTTATCAAACATCAGTTACAGTATGCACTATACAAATGATTTATATGTTAGTAAGTTATTACGGCAATAGTACACATGCATGAAAATAATGCATGTAATAAACAATTCTTAAGTTGCTCCAGGCCAAAACACATTTACATGGAATACACTAAGGAGAAGGTTAAACCACAACTAGCTTACTGGAAAGAAACACTCCTGCAGTCAGTGTTTCCCAGCGTCACACAATGGGTCTCCATGCATAGCTCCCTCTGATGGACTGCAAAGTGCAAAAACACTGGAATGGTCCTTAAAAGATGATAAAGTACATCATGTTGGAAAGTGTATGATGAAAACTGCATTTGGAAACAAATTCCTTGTAAACATAACACTCCTGTGCATCCTTATGCAATTTAATAGTCACATGAGCCTATCTTATCAACTCTGCTATTTCTCATTTAGATTCCTATTTACTTTCCTTTTGTTAAGCAGGGCGGAAAATATAGTGTCTACATTCATGTCATTTAAGGCCTATCAATATGGAAATGCTGTCATTATATGGTGTTATGGCCATGGCTAATGATGCACAGTAAATATTTTGGCACTGTTGGAGAATGATGGCTGACTTCGCAAAGAATCCATTTCCCCACATTTAGGGATAGTGTTTAGAGACCCAAATATTTTGATGCCATGTGAGTTTCTTGTGATATCTGACATTTTGATTTTGTATACCGAAATCTATCAAAACAAATTACAATGTAATGTTAATATATACACACAATAGCACATAAAATATAGAAATGCAGCATAAAAATAATCAATGTAACGACGATTCACGATAAAGACGATATTCAGATAAATTGTTAGGACATTAAAGAGAAAAGTGGATTGGAAATGAATATTATCATTAAAGATGGAAGATCAGAGTGACGCAGGGGCAGGGTGGGAATAAAAACTGGCCTGAGACTTTTGACTCAGGCTGGCCCACCAAAACCCATCTGGTGACACACCATCACATAAGGTCTGTGCCACAATTTACAGGAATAATAATAGTAAAAAATGTTTAAATTAACTATGATGACTTTATAAGAATACATGAAATAGAAACACCTACACATGAATTATACAGTATATAATTTTGCAATGTTATAATCTAATTATTTACACAATTCAATTACAGTTTCTATCATCATTTTATGACTGTAGATTGCAAAGAAAAACTGTATCAGTAACTCATTTTCATATTACAGTCCACAACTACAACCACAAAGTAGCTACAGTCTGAAAAATTATCATATTGCCTAGTCAACACACTAACAAATAGCATCAAAATCTGAACATTAATAAGTATCTGCGGTACGATGGATTCGTCACTGCTATTTCATTCACTGGAAAGTTCCTTGCCTCTTACATGAAAAGGATGGTTAAGCAATTGCTTAATTTCTTTCAGGTTGTGGGAAATGAGCATTTTAGATTTAGTAATCAATTTATTGATTTGGTGATGCCTCTCTGATTCTCTGTGTTTAAGTTGTGAGGTAGTAAGATGAGAGTAAGCTGACAGTCAACTTAGAGTTAACATTAAATGGCCATTGTACTGAGGAAGGCATGATTAATACTTGCATGTGTGACGGATTTAATCAACCCTGTCATGAGATTTTTTTTTTTGTTTACCTAATGGTATATAAAGCAAGACACTCTGAATGTGCTGTGAGAGAATAACCATGCTTTGGTCTTCTTTCCATGCCGCATGAAAAATTAGAATTAATTCAATTCAATTTAATTCAGTTTTATTTATATAGCGCCAAATCATAACAGAGGTTATCTCGGGGCACTTTTCATGTAGAACAGGTCTAGACCATACTTTTATAGTTATATTTACAGAGACTCCACATGATAAACTCTAATTTATTAAGAAGAATTTATTTTACAGGGTGGAACCTATGACCCCCAGGATGGAAAAGGCTCTCCAGAATGACTGACCTGGAAGTCCTCTGTAGCCTAATTCCATTGGAATTGGGAGATGAGAGATTCCATGCCTGTTGGCATTTGAGGATGAACATTTGGTACTTCCCGAGCCTTTTTTCAGTGGCCTCCTACATCCTCTCTTCCACAGCACTGTCACCTTGAAGAGCAACGCTTGTTTCGTTGCTCTAGGGCATAGAACTATATCTGGTGTGACTGATGAGATGGTTATCTTTGGGAATTTTAGTAGAATGAGATCCATTCTCATCTCCCAGTCAGCAACTGGTGTCAGGGCTCCTGTGCCAGTTGATGTTCGACAAAAGCTTTCTCTTTGTTTAACAAATCTGATGAAACAGGGCCCTTTGGTTTTTTTGTTATTGTCATTCCTCTTTTTCTCCTCCACCAGGCCTGCAGCCACCTCAGCTAGGATCTGGTTGTGCCACCACCCGAACTTCCCGGCAGCAAGGTTTTACTGGAAGATCGATAGTGCAGAGAAAATATAAAATTTGGGGAAATATAGTGTTAATCAGAACCACTTTAACTACTCGTCCAGCCATATAATCTCAGAGTCAGCATGATAACATAATAAAACTGTTTCTCTTGGTAATTAGTCGAGTGTCTGTAATGCACAAATTAACTTTGGTAATGAATTAACTTCAATTTAGGTAGAACAAGCAACAATGAATCAGACACGTAAAGTTACTGAAAGTAGAACAGAAAACAAATTCAATTACCTTATACATAAAACATTTATTATCCTCACTACTAACAAATAATGATGCAACAATAACAGAACAAAACTACACATAAAATGACGCTGCAATGAATGAATATAGGACGGCAGATTGGCAGGTGATGTATGCAATAGGCGAATAAAACAAAAGCAGCTGGTAAAAGCAGTGATACATTTAGAATCGCATTTTATAGAGGAGACAATTGTAATTTCTGAATTCACTCGGTTAGCAGAAAAGAAAGTGTACTACCTGTGTGTCCACGGAATGGCAGCAGCTAAATCAGCATGGCAGCATCAGGAGTGGGGAAGACGGTGGGTAAAATCTCTGTAAAAACCAAAAACGTTGAAATTGGGTGGGCAGAGACAAGATGGGACACAGAGACAAGATGGGACACCACGCACCAGTAACAAAGGCAATCCCAAAGTTGCATTTTTTATATGGAAAGTTTGGAAGAGAAATTCAGTGAAGCATCTGACCAATCTACATACATTCTTGTCTCCTGGGGGAATGCCAGTGTTTAAATCCCATCCGGGCACGTTGTCCAGTAAAGGTCAGATGCCGTAAGCCTAATTCTCCTACTTTAAAGACAATTTCCTAAATAACTAGTGGCTGTGAAGTTATGTGTTCAGACACATCTTAGTATGGCAGTTCCATCCTCGGTTCTGTAAGTCTTACAGTGATGTTGAACACATTTTCCTTTTAATCCTATCCTGAAAAATATTCCACTCTTCGTAATGGAATTTTATGTAGGATGTAGAAAGGTTTGGAGGTCAAACATCAGGCACAGCAGCATTGCAGCTCCCCTGTTGTTAGACAGGCCTGTTTAATCTGAAACCTGGGCCTCCAGGGCCATTAGCAGTCACTTGTTAATCCAGTCTTTGTTTGGTATCTGGTCAGAGCGGTCAGATAGTCTCACAACTCATTTACAATTGTGGGAAAGGAAATAGAGTCCTTGGTGCTTGGAATGGGGGTTTAACCTTTCAGGCTTATTAAAGAAAGCATTACAGATAAAGCTGTCACAGTGTTCTGCTCAGGAACATCAAGCCTTGAACATATGTGTCCTCTTCGACTGTTCCAACAATGTCTACATGCCATAGTCTTGCCTCTTGGTCTGCCAAAGCCTTGTTTGCTGACCACTTCCATCCTGGTGAATGGCGATACCAGCCTGGCAAACCATTTGATCACTGCTATCATGCAATGTTATGACATGCCGAGCCTTGTATAACTTGTATTCCTTCACAATTGATGTTATCGGCAGCTGCAAACCCCAAACTCCTACATTAGTCTGAAAAAGATGAAATTGGTTGTTGTGATTTCCATGATATTGATGGTATAATCATTTTGCTGATTCAAATCACTTTGTTCAGTTCAGACTATGACTAAGACTATGTAGTTCATTCACATTTTGCCTCAGTTAAGAGGTCTTGTCAGCGCTCAAATGCACTTCAGCATGTACGTCAGTTAGGTGAACGCATCACCTTTCAAAGGCCCTTTCAGTAGTGCATTCAGTCTTTTGCTGGTTCAAGCTGTTACATTTAGTTCAGTGTCTAGCTAGCCTATACAAGCACTACAAATAAAGTTAGTAGATCAGGAGCTGACTATTTCCAACAGAGTTATCAGATAATGATTGTTTATCTGGCTTTCAAAGTCTTTTAATATGACTTTAATGAGGAAATAAAATACTGTGAATCACCGCTGAGCTGACAGCAAAGACCATTTGAATAAAAAATCCCCCTACAAGGTCTCAAGGATGAATTTTGAACACCAACTTAGTCATGTTTGGTTTCCATAATAGACTTGAATTAATTATGATCAATAATGGTGTTTGCATTATTATCGAGGAAATGAATAAGAAAAACCCTTGAATACTTGAAGCTATTGAATTAATGTCTTGTTGCACACAGCACCAACAAGGATTTTCAGTCAGGATTTAGAGTGCATTATAGGACATAGACAGCACTGATGAAAGATACAAATGACCTTCTAAGTGTATCGGACAATGGACTTGTCTCTGCACTTGTCTTGCTGGATCTTAGTTTTGCATTTCAGACCATTGACTATCACATCCTATTACAGAGAATAGAGCATTTAATAGGCATTAAAGGTACTGCACTAAGCTGGTTTAAGTCGTATTTATCAGGCTGATTTCAGTTTGTACACGTTAATGATAGTCCTCGATGTACGCAAAAGTTAGATACAGAGTTCTACAAGGTTCTGTGTTTGGATTAATTCTGTTCACGTCAATATGCTTCCTTTAGGCAAAATTATTACGAAACACTCCATAATCTTCCATTGTTATGCAGATGACTATCAATTATACTATACTAAGTCAGATGAAACCAATCAGTCAGCTAAGTTTCAAGCATGCCTTAGGTGCATAAAGAACTGGATGACCTGCAATTTTCTGCTATTAAACTCAGACACAGCTAAGTTATTGCACTTGGTCTGAAACAGCTCAGAAATACATTATCTAATGATATAGTTACTCTAGATGACATTGCCCAGTCTCCAGCACCACTGTAAAGAATCTGAGTTACAGCATCTTTGATCAGGATATGTCCTTAAACAGGATATGTCATTTAATTCCCACATAAAACAAACTTCAAGGACTACCCTTTTCACCTATGTAACATTGTAAAAATCAGGCAAATCCTGTCTAAAAAAGATGCAGAAAAACTAGCACATGGATTTGTTACTTTTAGGCGATTCCTTATTATCAAGATGTCCCAATAACTGTGGAAAACCTCCAGTTGCTCCAAAATGCTCGAGTGCAAGTACTGACAGGAACTAGTAAATGGAGATCATATTTCTCTTGTGTTAGCTTCTCTGCATTTGCTCCACGTTATATCCAGAATAGAATTTTCCTCAGCTACAAACCCTTTAATGGTCAGGCATCATCATAAGTTAGAGAGCTCATAGTACCCTCTTACCCACTGGAACACTGCGTTCCCAGAATAACGGCTTAGTTGTCGTCCCTAGAGTCTACAAGAAATTAATGTGAGGCAGACCCTTCAGCTATCAGTCTTCTCTACTGTTGAAACGTCTTCTAGTTTGGGTCCAGACACCATCTCTATATTTAAGAGTAGGCTTAAAACTTTTCCTTTTGAGAAAAATGATAGTTAGGGCTAGCTCAGGCTTGCCTTGAATCATTCCTAGTTATGCTGTTATAGGGCTAGACTATCGGGGGACTTCATGTGATGCACCAAACTCCTCTTTCCTCCTCACCCTCTCCATCTGTATACATTCATATACCATTAATGAAAGTTACTAACTTGGCATCTCCTCTATCCTGTAGTTTCGTGCTTTCTCATCTGAGTCTGGATCTGTGCCTGCGGGCCACCTACTGCCCCCATGATCGCATTCAACACCCACTGCTACAATTATTATTATTAGTCTTCCTTTTCTTCTTCTTATTTCTTTAATAATAATAATAATAATAATAATTAGTCTTATTATTAGTCTTATTGTGAAGACAATAATAATAATTCACTTAATTATATAGCACTTTTCTTAATGTTACAAAGTTCTTTAAAAAAAGAAATAAAACCATGCAAGGCAAAAAGAACATGAGCACAGAAGAAGTAAGCAATAAAATGATTAAGATTAAATGAATAGGAATAGGAAACAGTATAAATAAAAACCTATGACAGACATTTCAATAAGCTTTCACAAAGAGAAAAGTTTAAAAAAAAACTTTGTGTGTCCGAGTTCAGAAGGCAGAGAGTTCCATAGTGTGTTGGCTCTAATAGCGAAAGCCTGGTCACGCTTTGTATCTAGGAGTGAGGTTATTTTATGCCTTAAAAGTAAATAAAATAATAAAATTTTAAAATCACGTGATCATGCCTCTTTGTTCTGGTAATGAGTTTGAGCAGCAGAATTTTGTACCAGCTGGAAATGGTGGATGAAGCTCCGGCTGATACCTGAGTAAAAAGTGCCTTTCAATAATAAAACTGAGAAAAGATAAAAGCATGAACAACTTTTTTGTAAATCAGCAATTGATAAAAAATTACCTAATTATAGAGATTAACTTGAGCTGGAAGCAACACGACAGAGATACATTTTTGAATTGATCATCAAAATGGAGGTTAGCATCGACTATTACCCCTACAGTCCTAGGAGCCTGTTTAATATTATTTGACAGACCACCAAGATTAGTACCAACGGAGCTGATGTAATTAGGGGGACCAAACAGAATGACCTATCATTGTTAAATTTAAGGAAATTTTGGGACATCCAGGATTTAATATCAGAGAGGCCAATTGTGAGATTTGCTGGGCTGCTAGGATCTTTGGGTTTTAACGAGATGTGAATGAGTGTCGTCAGAATAAAAATGTTAAAGTTCATCTTGTCTTGGAAACCTGGCCAAGAGGCAGGATGTAAAAAACAGAACGGGGCCAAGAACAGAGCCCTGAGTGACGCCACATCCCAGCTGAGCCATTGAGGAAGTAGAATTATCCAGAGTGAAAGGAAAAGGAGAGATAAGAACGTAGTAATGAGAGCTGTGCCCTTGATTCCTACCCAAGTCTCTAAGCAATGTAAGAAGATACAATGGTCAAAAGAATCAAAGGCCTCACATAAATCTATAAGAACTAGAATCAAGCAGTCACCTCTGTCTGCAGTTAGCAATAGGTCATTAGTAACCTTAACGAGTGCTATCTTGGTACTATGAATTGGTCTGAAACCTGACTGGAAACAGTTAAAGACACTATTTTTATTCATAAACGATATCAATTGAGATGAAATTACTTTCTCCAGAATATTAGATAAAAAAGACCGTTGGCGATTGGTCTATAGTCCTAGAAAAGGGGGTCCAAATTCGGTTTCTTTAGCGAAGAATGAATAACAGCATGTTTAAAAGTGTCTGAAAAGAACCAGAGGCCAATGAATTGTAAAACAAATGTAAAATAACAGGGCTAATAGTGGAAAACACCTCTGAGAGCAACTTAGTGGGGATGATATATAGGATGCAGGAGGAGGAATTCATGTGTGAGACTGTTTTCTCAACATTGAATGGTTGAAATGGGTTGATACTAGGTAAAACTGGCAGAATTAACACAAGAAATTGAAAGAATCTAAGGGTCAGGGTGGATTTGAGGCCTGATATTCTCTGCCTTATCAACAAAATGAGCAAGAATATTTTTGGACAGCTCAACATCAGGTTCAGGAAAGAGGTGGAGGGACCACTAATAACAATTAATGACCTTAAAGAGAACTTTAGGATTGTGGTTATGTCAGTTCAGAAAAGTAAGCCAATGTTGCATTCATAACTGCTTTCTGATAAATTAAAATTTGTTTTTTTTAAGGGTAATATGTGTTACTTCTGACTTGTTGACCCTCCATTGACGGTCATATTTTCTGCAGTCTTTTAAGGGCTTGAGTGTAATCTTCAGCCAGGGAGGTTATTTTTGTTTTCTAGTTTTAAACTGTGCAATTTGGTCGAGGATGGATAAGCATTGATTAACAGTGCATCTGGATTGAGAGTAGATATAATGGACTTAAGGATGATGAATTAAAAACATCATAGAATTTAGCTGCAGAACTAGCGTTGAGGATGTGAGAGCATGTAGTTTAGACTACATATTCTAAACTAGACATGTGATGGAAATTAGACTATTGCCTGATTAGGTAGTATAAGAATGACTAGACCATAGAGCCTCTAGCTGGTGTGCAAGGATCCAAGAGCCATTGAACCATTTATTGAGTGAGGGAGAAGGAAGATGAATGGATGGAGGAGTGGATGAATGGATGTTCGTTCTGTACAATAAACAAACACAAGTCAATATATTGCCATGCATACCATAACTACGTATTTTAAAAAGGACATAAGTTAGCCTACATTATTAATGCATCCACTAAGGTTAAGAAGGAATCTTTCAAGCCTTCATCAGGAGCTTATATATAGAAAACATAAGTAAACACAGGATAACAAAATACACAACCACTTTAAATTTAAAGAGTTTGCCTTACTTACAGGTTTCAACTTTATCTTGCAGGTATGATAAATGGTTCAAACACAGTGCATGATCTGCTTCCTTACAATTCTGTTACCTTTTATGGAGGATGCACACAGTATGGATATTGCCTTAAACTTTACATTTCACATTTTGGCCATTGTATAAGATAGAAATCTGCGGGCCTAACTAAAATACATTAAAATGTTTACTTAGTAATATTACCTGGGTTACAGAATAGTTGGACAATTATTTTCATATTGTTTCAGACATGTTTTGAAAAGGAGAAATCTCCCGTTACATTGCTTCAGGTATGTGGCCTTTGCTTTATGGTTGGTGCCTGTTAAGAAAGAGGGAGAGAGAAAAAGATGGAAGAATGCAGTGTTTGTGTGTGAGTCCTGTGAGTCCACAGTGTGAAGAAAGGCTCACACCTTCTAATGATTACAATTTTTTTCATGTCATCTTCTCTTGGGAGAAATATTGGTCAAATATCAATGTAGAGACAAAGTCTTGTTATAGAATGGTGATTTTGGTTTTTACTCCCATTTTGCCTTGTGTTCTTTAGACCCACGGACTAGTCATACATTTCTCTGACATTTTAAAAGCTATTTTTTTGGAGAAGGATCCATTGTCTCAGTTTCCTGTCCATGTAATAGTTTAATTGTGGAAAGGCAGGAATGGAGACATTTTAGGTCCATAAAATCTGAATGTCCTTACCATATACTCTTTAATACCTTATGGACTGAGGCCAGACTATGTCCACTACATGCATAATTAGCAGATCGTTTGCATTTCTCTTCACTTTCTGTTGCCAGAATAATTTCTTGAGCCGTAGAAGGCTTAACAATGTATTGGCTGTCATCTTCATTACTGCATCTTTGTCCTGGTTTGACCTACCCCACTGTAGAACATGTACAGGAAGTTACTGAAATTTTGAAACAACATTTTCCTCCTGGTGGTCCATTCAGTAACAGTTGTCCACACTCCATGAACCTATTCAGACTTTTTCTGTTGACTGTTGGTTAGCTTCATATGCAATATTATGGGGCAGGTCAGTTACCTTAGCAAGGGTCTTGCTACCACCACTAGCCAAATTGGTTATATCTTGGGTTCAGTTGGTTTGGCTGAACGTTGTCAACATAGCATCAATAACCTTCTCATGGTTCCTCTGTTCTCTGATAGCCCCTTAGCTGCATCAACATCTAACGCGATGCAGAGGCTTAAGTAATTGGAGGAAGAACAGGTGCAGCTGCACTGTCAATTCCCCACTGCAACCAGCACCTCTCTTCGTCTGATGGCTCCACATAGTTTCACCATGGAGACAAGGTTTTTTTTTGAGCAAGTGATTTGAGCAGAAAAGGACCATAGCAATTTGTAGAAGACCCTGAGTTTTTTTTTTTGTAGGACCACACCCACTGAATAAACGGAGTGGCCTCATTAAGATAAATGAGAGGGCTGTGTTTTTTCAAGCAGCACTAATAGTGGTTTGAACAATGCATTACTGATAGTACAACCATATAGCATCAAAACTGTATACACCAATTTTAAATACCATACACATAGTACCGAAAATTATTTGAGATTTTACTTTTATGGCATTCTCAGGGATGTAAAAATTAAAATTTAATATTTGTCGTGCATTTGTCATGCAGGAAACTTCAACCAATTTCAAACATAGTCTTTAAAGTCTATAAGTGTTTATTTTCTACGAATAGTTCAAACAGGAAGACCAGATATTTCTCACCCATTGTATCAGATGTGAGATTATTTTTATGATTAAAAAAACTTTTACGAACCTATTAATTTTCTCTTTTATTTTCTGAGAGAGCATAGAGTCAGTGAGGTCTCATCAACCTTTGCTACAAGTTACATATGTTTTTTTTTTTTGTTTTTGTTTTTTTTAATCTTTAAAATCTTGTACAGTCGCACTGAACATGCTTTTAATCAATTGTTTTAAATACATTTCAAATTTGGATATCTTTTGGCACTGACACTTAATTTGCAACTGCTGTGAACAGGCTTTACCACTTAAAAATAATAATTCTCAAACTGCACTGACACTTCAAAACTAAATACTGTAAAACTAAAATTTTAAAATAGAAAAAAAAATGAAAATGAAAAAATAATATACAGTAAATTAGAAATAGATCCTTTATCGAATTCTGGAACGAGCGGTATATACTTTTGTGATTATATTTATTTTTTTCTTATTATTTACACATTTATATAATGTAACTGCTCTTTTCGCCCTATTTGGTCATAAAGAGGCGATAAAAAAGGCCTTTAAGTAACAGTCCAGCTTAGGTAAATCTAACATCCACAAAAATAAATAAATAAATAGGAAGATTA
Organism: Xiphias gladius; assembly: GCF_016859285.1. Taxonomy (NCBI): domain Eukaryota; kingdom Metazoa; phylum Chordata; class Actinopteri; order Istiophoriformes; family Xiphiidae; genus Xiphias; species Xiphias gladius. The sequence goes on along the minus strand of NC_053414.1, from coordinate 32,096,476 downwards.
ACTGCAACTAAAACAGAAGCAAAATCTGATTAAGGCCAATAAGCTGCACTAACTGTGCTCTCTGTGGTCAGAACTTGTCCCTCCAGCTGAAGATATTTTTAAATGTATGGCCTGAAACATTCATAAAGCTACAAGTGCTGAGAAGTGCATCATACATTTAGTACCATTAAACATCTGCAAGTCTCCAAAATGTGTTAAAATACTTCATTTATATGTGCCAACGCAGTACGTATCTGCATATTAATATATTTCTTTAGTGCAGGGGTTAAAGGAAAAAGTTGTAACTTTTTAGAAAACATATTTTAAATTTTATTGCGTACATTAGTGTGTGTCCAGGAATGTTCTATTTTTGTGACTCAAGTTTGCTTTTACAGTTTGGATACCTGTTCACTGTCAGTCACGGTGAGTATTAATGAGTTTGTGCATGTGTGTGTCTGCATGGGTGTGGATGCCTGTGTTTGTTCTGTCCTGAGCCTAGGGAATAATCATTAAATTTACATGAAACTAGGGTCCTGCTTTTAGATTGATCCTGCACCTTGGACGAACCTGTCACTCAACTCTGTGTGTGTGTGTATGTGTGTGCGTTTATGTGTGTGTGTGTGTGTGTGTGTGTGTGTGTGTGTGTGTGTGTGTGTGTGTGTGTGTGTGTGTGTCTGTGTCTGTGTGTGTGTGTGTGTGTGTGTGTGTGTGTGTCTGTGTGTGTGTGTGTGCGCGCATGTATTGTGTGAGGGTAGTTTATGTATGTGTGTACCTGCATGAATACACATCTGTTTAAAAGCAGACCATATATAATAGGATTACAGTAATCTTGTTACAAAATCCTGCCCTACTAATGGTTCAGATAAACTGATTCAGTGCATTTCATGCATTTTACTGCTGATTACCTGTTGGATTACACACCTGAAATTGAGAGGTATCTATATTTTGTGCATCTTAAATGTTAAAACTTTTTCTGATATTAAGTAAATTACACTATATTCAGTAAATTATATTTAAAATCATTTTTCAACATTTAAATGCATTTAAGATTCTAAAAAGTAAAAATATAACAAAAGCAACCTTTAACTTGTACAAGAAAAATAAATTGTACAAATGCAACTGTTGATTCTTCTAATAATCAATCAATAATGCACACAATTCCTTTCAAAAAAACCAAACATTTTTAAATAAACCAAATGAAGAAAGAGATTGATTATGTAAAGGTAACATATTCCAATGTATTTAATGTATTTATCTGACCTTTATTTAATTAAATATAAATCTGTGAATTGCTCACTGTTTGCCATTATAATTTCCATAATAATAATGATTTTTAAATTAATTCTAAAATGTCTGTTTGTGTTCTTGTCCTGGAGCCATTTATTTTCATATTTAGTTTTTACTTATTTATTCTTAGATTTTAATACATACACAAACAGAAAACAAACAGTAAACACCGATCAAACATTAAAAAGCTAAATAAATACACAAAAAACAAAACTTAGTGAAAAAATATATACCTCCATTGTGAGTCGGACAATGTTATAGGAGTGAAAGACTAAATTAGTGGAGTTCTCTTTTCATTTGAGTTATGTCCACTAAGATGAACTGGGTATATTTCTGAACAGTTTTGTCAGAAATTTCACACCTCTACCCTGGATCTTAACATAGACCAACTGGTCATTATTGTTGCCCCAACTGTTGACCTGCTCTGACTCTCCCTCGGGCCATCTAGACTTGATCATCAAATGGACCCAAAGGTCTGTTACATCACTCGACATGCACACTGCACAAGCTCAGCTAGTGTGCCAGATTATTTATTTATTGGATAAATACTTGATGAAAAAAATAACCTACAAATCAGTAGTTGTAATGTTGTTATAAGCTTGACATCTCGTTTAAGTACTTATATTCTCTATTTTGAATGTCATTTGTAATGTCATGTTGACTATTCAGTTATCTATGCTGCTATCTGCACCCATATACAACATGTGCTGTAGATCCCTTGTTGCGGCTAAGAAAGACTGCTCGTAGACATTTGGAGTAGTGATTATATTACTTTGTAGCAGGACAAGTTGCTATTATTGTGGTTATTTCCTTGATTATTCAGAACAGAAATGTTCCTTCAGATAACCACGACTTCACAAATGCGTGATTGGCTATCTATTCATACTGGAAACAGGATTCAATGTATCTGTCTTTACGCCTCTGGGACACTATTAAAGATTGTTGACTGAACTCCTGGATGCTGCAGGTTTTGTGACAGATGACTTAGCCCAGACTCATATGCACCAATATCCCTCACATGTACATATGTATTTCAAAGTCCTCGACATGTATAATTGTTATAATGCAAGAAAGAGTTCTCTTAGTCACATTAATTGTTCTAATTTTTTCTCCTGGAGCTCCTTGAGAATGAGTGTCAGCATTGGGGAAAAGAGCCTTTGGAATTCAAATTTGACAAAATTACTTGATAAAATTGAGATGTTTTACAGTATCATACTTTTTGAGAAATGAGAAAGCATGAGACTGACAGTTTCTGAGCTTCACCTTTCACCCACTGTATATCATCTTCTCATCTGGCCATTTGCCTTTTTGATGTATGAACAATAGATTTTTTGACAGAGGGAAAGCCAGAAAGCAGAAACTTTTCTCTATTTCATATACTTCCATTGCTTGACCTCTCCCTCTCAAACTGTCTCTTGCTCTATGTTGCTCTCTCCCTTTCTCTTTCGCTCTTCCCTCACACACAGATGTACAAACACACCACCTCCTGTCCTTTCTGGTTCCTGCAGTTCATTGCCTGTCTGATAACAGTGCTGACAACTTGCTCCTTGCCCCCTTCACACCAATCCTGCATTAGCCATGACAGGTGTGTGTGTGTGTGTGTGTGTGTGTGTGTGTGTGTGTGTGTGTGTGTGTGTGTGTGTGTGTGTGTGTGTGTGTGTGTGTGTGTGTGTGTGTTTGCATATAAGACAGAAAGACAGAGATTCAGAAAAAGAGAGCGTCCCCTGAACGCATGTTTGTTGGAGCGGGAGATGGCCTGGCCTTTTATATTTCCTGTTCTTTCTTTCCAGGTTTTATGCAGGCCATAAAACCTGGGATGTTACTAGGAGATGTTTCAGGTCAGTTCTAAGAACTGGAGATGCAGATGGAGAAAATTCAACTGTAAGCTCCCACTCGAACATTCGTTGACGAACGATGTCTGAAGCAGCCTCTCATTGAAATGTCTGCATCTCATTAAGGTAGCATAAATTTAGGAAAAAAGAGAAAAGTGAGCGGCAAAAATGCGCATTTAGTAGGGAAAAGTATGAATGAGTTAACGTTGAGATATTTGGGATGATGATTGAGTTTGTTTTGAGCTTCTGTTTGGTGTATTCTGCTCTGTGTCTTTGTTTGTTCAACGAGTGGTCTGTCTGTGTGTGTGTGTCTGCTCCGTGGTGTGTCAGCGGTGCTTCAACTGGGTGTGACTGGATGTGGAACGTTCATGTGTGACAGCCACACATAAGTTGTGGTTGAAAATAGGTGGTCTCTCGATTCATAAGGACAGATATGTTTGCTTTTAATGTTATATATATATGAGCCTCTTTCAGGGGGACGTTTTGATAAAAATCATGAGCCTTTTTGAAAGGACGTTTGAAAGTAATGATCTATGAGTCTTTAAGGGGACTAAAATTGTTAAAATACATACATGAGCCCTTGAGGGACATTTGATAATGTCTATGAGCTTCCATTGAGAGGACATATTGAATCTGCTAAAATATGAGCCCCGAGAAGAACATTTTTATTGTAGAAAAACGTAGGGAGAACAGCGAGGATTTTTTTTGTGCACAGAAATGAGCAAGAAACAAGGTAGGAAGGGAAAAATTACCAATATTAAAACACGCATTTGATTTTGATGAGGGACCGATTGAGTGGTTGATGAGCGTGTAGTTTTTCTCTGTTTTTACTCTATGCCTCTCTGTGTGTGTGTGAGAGAGAGTGAGAGAGCGCTGCACCCTCCCTTCCCTCTTGGTCAGAACCTGAGAAGAAAAGAAGAAAAAAAAAAGGAAAAAACTGATGAGCAGGGGCTTAGAGTAAATGGATAGTCTTTAAGGACATGTGAGCCTATTTAAGGTAGAATAACTTGGAGATTTAAGATATTATTAGAATGAAATAAATTAAAATAAGACTTTTGATGCTCTGAAGTTGGCAAATTTATTTCACTTTTTGTTACTGATTGTGGCAATACAGTGGTTTGTAATTACTTTAAATGGGAAATTGATGAGATGAATAACCTAAATAAACTTTTGAAAAAAGAAAAGAAAAAAAAAAAAGAAAAAAAAGTTGATTTGATTTATAATAAGGGAGTATAAGGTAATTATTACAATGCTGAAGAAGGACGTTAATACTTTGAAAGCAATCATTCCGGTTGATGTTGTGCAGAAGAGTAATCCCCTAATTAAAGGTGTAGAAAAAATGTCGGAAAAATGGCATAAGCGTTGGCCTGAAATTGACCAACCTTGGCCAGTGGAAGGGACACTCAACCCAGATGTAATTAAAACAATGCAGGTGCTTATATCTACGGCGGATCAAAAGGCGGATCAAAAGAAAGGTAAAAAGGGACAGAAACGCAAAGCAAAAAGACAAACAGAGCTTGGCCTTTTCCAGTTGTTTGAAAATGAGGGACAGAAATTATTGGAAGCTGCAAAAGATAAGAGGGAGAAAGGCGCAGAAGAAATAGAGAAGAATGCAAAAGAAATAGAAAAATTAGTGGCAGAAACTAATACACCATTCTCACATACGGCCCCAATAAAGAAACCCCCTCCTTATAAGAAGGAGGTGAAGTTTGAGGAGATTTTTATCCCCAACTTCCAGTGATTAGTCAGGAGGGTAACTATCACATTACAGATGACAATGAGCGAATAATAGAAACAGGAAGAGCGGAAACAACCATAAAGATGCATCCAAACACCAAAAGTAAAAAGGAAACGGCACATTTAGAAACTAAGGGGAGACTAAGGATCAAGAAGATGGAAAGTGGAGAGGATGATCAGAGTGATTCGGATGAAAATATGGGTGGATATGACCCAGCAGTCAGACGGATGTTGGCTAAAGCGGAGAGAAAAGGAGTCAGAACATGGAGGAAAAAGGGCCGAGGAGATGACAGCTCCAATGAAATTGTGAACGGAAACAGCGATGGAGACTCGGAGAGCAAGGGTTCATCGTTTTTAAGAGGGTTTCTCCAAAGGGCATCCAGTACCAGATATGGAGAAGACAGATGGCAGACTTTAAGAGAGGTTGAGGAATGTATTGATCAATGTCTTATTGACATAAATAATTCTACCAGTCTAGAAAGTCGGGAAGCACTGGAGAATCAATTACAGGAATTGCAGATAGCTAAGAAAGAATTACGGAAGAAAGACTCTAAAAAGTCAGACACTATGAAATACTCATTACGCCCAAGAAGGGGAAAGTCACCAGATAAGATGTGTCCAGTGGTTATTCGAGGACAGAATCTGGAGTATAAGCCCTGGCAGAATACAGATATGTCAGACATACTTGAGAAGTTACCTACTCTTCAAGATGGAGCGCATCCTTGGATTTCAAAGTTGGAAGAGATAATGGTGGGAACACAGTCAGCCATAGGAGATATTAAGAGACTTTTGGTCAACCTCCTTGGAGTCCCAGCTATGGAAGAGATTTTGCAGAAAGCGGGACTGAATCGATATGTTGGAACTTCTGTGAACGATCCAGAGTTGTTTGCTGCAAATAGAGGTCGTGTTTGGAGAGCACTGAGAGATACATTTCCAACAAATGTACATCCTGATAATATCCTTATTGAACCACTCGGACAGGAAGAGAACCCAAGGGCTTATGTGTCAAGGGCCCATCAAGTGTGGAGAAATGTCACAGGAAATGATCCGGATTTGAATCAGATGGAGCAATCAATTTTGCGAGTGAAAATACAGAAGGGGTTGCCCCTACCAGTGAGGAGCAAGCAGAGGTGGTTGGTCTTGGAAGTATGGCAAAGGGTGTCTACACAGACCATATAGCACATCAAGTGGAGCTATATCGGAAGAAGGAGCATGACCATAAAGAACAGGACCAGGAGACTCTCAGAAAACTTAATCAAATACAGTTGGTGGATAATAAGAAGAAGTAGGAGAATTAACAACTATAATGTCAACTCTCTGGCCGGAAACTGGGAAAACGGAACAGAAACCTATTCTTCCAGTTCTGCAGCATACAAATGTATGGCACTTAACAACAGTTGCACTTCGGACGACTTCACCGACACCAACTGCTTCGAACTCTGTGATTAGGGTAAATTTAGGCAGTGCGGCTCATCTTCCATGTCAGTGTGGTAAATGGAACGTTGGTGGCAATAATCCTCCTAATCGGAAAAATAATCGCGGTGAAGACGTAGTGTTAATAGGACCTGATGTCGACATTTTGCCTCATGATCGAAGGAAGTATGTATTGTACAATGACATGAAGTGGATGAAGATAGAGGGTGATTGCTCGCTTGTTTTGAGAAATGTTACTTGGGAAGATCAAGGGGAATATACATGCACCTATTATGAACCACACTTAAAATTTGTATCATTTCGAAACTATTGGATAGAGGGATATGTAACTCGCAAAGTGACACTTGTGATAATAAGTTTTATTCCTATTCAAGTTGTTAGAAAAGTTCATGAGCAACTTACTACAGCAACTACAAAGGGGATATATAGCGACCAGGTGATGTATACTACTTTAGCTCCAGAAGTGACTAAGAGTGTCAAGATGACGACTCCGGTCGATACTTTAGTTACGACTCAGAAGGGGATAACTAGTACAACAATGGTGGTGACGACTCAAACGTCCGTTACTTTGGGAAATTCTACAAGTAAGGTTGTGACAGGGACTGTCACAAATAAAACATTGACTGAACTCGTAAACAGGACACAGACTCCTGTTATGGCACTTTTGCCACCTGAAGAATTTGTTAATGGGACTCAAAAGCTAATGTTGCAAATAGAGGTTAGCTTGAACAGTAGTAGTAAGAGAGCTGGAATTCGGGAATTAATAGTGGACAACACTGATGTAAACTCATCTGTAACAATTCAGAGAACTCTGTCAGATATGACCAATGACCTCGATGACCTTGACCGGACACCAGACGACATGATTGAATCCTATCGAGCATTACAAAAGAGAGAAACTACGTGGAAGACATATGGATTTGACTCCTCGGTGCTACAAATTTCAGACCCATGGGAGGTAGAAATTTGTGGTTTCAACAATTGACTCATTCTGTAAGATCGATTAAGGACATGAATTGCCCATGTGTGGTGAGAATTCCACCACCAGGCACATGGCCTGCAATTATGGAAACAGTACCAGAACCGCTGCTTCCTAAGTGTCAATCTTATGCACTATCATGGCTGTTGTATCAGCAGAAGTCAAGAGAAGATAACGTTATGGCTTTATCAGTACATCTGTTTAGACCCAGATTTGATTGCTCTTGGTTGAAAAACTTGCCATATTTAAATTTACTCGACAAACACGAGGATGTGACAACAGCAGTTCCTGATGGACAGGACGTGACACCTGTAAAGGCTGAAGACTGTTTTTGTTCAAATGAAACACATAATGGCCCTGGTATGTTTATGGGAATAGCAGACTGTGATAAATATATGATGCAATTTAATGGGCGTGAACACAAGACTGTTGATGGGTTATATACAGTGACCTTTCATACACCGCACCGCAAACAGAGTAAAACTGAGGTAAAGGTGAAGAACCAAACTTTGCCTGCGAATGTGACTATAGGGAATTTTAGAGACATTTGGTGGATTTGTGTTGATAAAGCATACTTATTTCTGCCATATGGATGGACCGGATGCTGTTACATGGCAAGATTGAAGCTTCCATATGAAGTTTTGGCGGTCCAGAAGGGACAAGCACCTGATGAGGTCAAATCTACTGCTGTTCCTGGTAGTAGGAAGAAAAAGGAAAAGGCACAATTCCATAATCTGGAGTCCTGTCATTGGAGGATTAGTCTTGAAAGAAATGGGGTATGGGATTATTTCCATGCTATGGTGTAACATTTTTGGCTGATCATATTGATAATATCACCTACACCTTGCAGGGTTTTGCAAATGAGACTATAAAGGGGTTTGAATACTTGTCAAACACCCAAAGGAGTCACAGACTGACATTGCTGAAACATGATATGGCTCTTGATTATATTTTGGCCAAACAGGGTGGCCTATGTGTGGCTTTGAATTTAACTGGTGATGCCTGTTATACTTTGATTCCTGACAACTCTGATAATATCACTAGTGTTGTAGATGCATTGAAGAACATTAGGGATGCGTTTGGTGCATCACAAGGAGCTGGATGGTGTGCTAATGTTTGGTTACGAGACAGATTTGGAGTCTTAGGTGCGGCATTAATTCAAATTTTGATAGCAGTTCTTATATCACTGTGTGTGATGTTTTGCTTTTGTACGCTGCTACTGACCTTTGCGAAAGCGATGATATTAAGATGGGTTGGAGTTGTGATGCCTGGAGATCAGGTACAGATGCCACTACTACATAAGAGTGACCCAGACGACGAAGATGAGGAACTGGTGGTAGAATGCAAATTGATTGAGAAATATCCTTTTTGAACATGATTTCATTATACTTTATGCATTTATTTTTGGTATTATTTAGCTATTTTGTAGTGTCTTACTATGGAGTGGTATAATCGAAGAGGGGAAACGGAAATGTGAATATTAACTTCTTTTTGCGAGATACTGGTTGGTGTTTTCTTTCTTTTCTCCTAGAATGGTATTGGGGAAAAACAACTGTGAGGGTGGCTGACTGTTCGGGGACCCTGATGTTCCCAAACACTCAGAACAAGGAGGGTGAAAAATGGACGAAGGGCCCTGAACAAGGACACTGTGGGACTAAAATATCTGGACTCAAAAGACCATCAACACTACAACGAGAGTCAACGCTGCTGAGGAGCTGCATTGTGATACCTTCTTATGTCTTCTCTTATATGTATATGTATACATTTACAGTGTTAGATGTAATCTATGCTATTGATCATATTTAAAGTAGGACATTTATATGCGGAGTCCAAATTGATAATTTGCTTTACTTGGGGATCTTTTCGCTTTAATGGCTTTAAGAATATTGTTCTTTGTCAGTAGGTAAATACACTGGGACCTCATTTATTTTCTTTTTCTCGGTGCTTAGGGAGATTGGTGCTAGGCAGGGAAAGGTCCATTGGAGGGTCAGATGGGACGACCAGCCTGAATTTGGACATTATTTCATTTTATTTTCTGAGGTTTCCATATGTATTTGCCCAGGAAATATCTCTATATATATATATATTTTTCCCAAATTTTTCTTAATTGGCTTGGAGTACTATATGTGGTCGCCTGAGGCAGCGAGGGCCGTGAGAAGAATTTCCTGTCTTGATTGATTGATGAAACTTGTGAAAAAAGGACAGCTGCCTGACAGGTTTTTGCTCTCACACTCCATAAATTTGTTTGGCTAAGGTTAAGCTGCGACGAGCAGTATAGGAAGAACTGTCTTTCTTGGTACATTTGTAAACATAATTCTTTTCTTTTTGAGGCTTTACAAGCCTCAAAGGGGGGAAATGAGGTGTATGTTTATATATGTAGAGCTGTGTTTATAGAGGCCCTAGGTCAAAGGTCCTCAGAGGGTGCCTCACAGTTTGGGAAAGGAAGTTTATGCTTTGTGATCGAAACCATACGTTAGTGACAGTTTGTAGGAAAACAACTGCCTTATTTAAGAGTCGGTAGTCAAGACTGATTTTCAGAGTGGTTCATTGGCTTCACACCCTCTCACAAGCAGATCTGCAGATGCTTGACTTGATGCTGTTCTTCTTTGTAATAAACCTTTATATGCAATCAAGACAGTGTCAGTGGAGTCTCCTTCATCCTCTTCACATCATCAACACCATCAAATAAACTACATTATGTAACAGGGCTAATATTAAAATAGAGTGCTGATAAATTAAGCAACATTGCCTTTAGTTTGAGAAATAGCTACAGAGTGGATCACTTGCAGCTATACCATCACCATCTTCTCATGTTACTGAGGATGTCAGACAAGATGAGTTCATAAAGTGGCGACTAATTGTCTTTTCAAGCAATTATTTGCAGCAGTTTACACTGACTCAATCAGTCAATCACCAGTCAATCAGTGTGACAGTGATAGTAGGTTGTAATCCTATTTTTTCATTTATAATAATTGGTCTATCTTTGTTAATACATGGATTGTACTTTTGTTTTATTATGCTACTTCTATATAACACACTCGGCTAGCACTTGTTGGAAACTAATTTACCTTCTATTCTTCAAATAAAACATGATTCCATTGAAGTCTTATGAGTTGAAATACAGTAATACAGTAATTGTTTCTAAGAGTAAGGTCGGATGACTTCCCACATTTGTCGTGCGACCTGTGTTTAATGAAGACCTAACACTTTCTATAATGTTCTGAAACCTCAGTGTAAGCTTCAAACATTAATGACAGTATGTTGAGAAAAGAGGGCTTAAAGGAAGGGCTGGAGATTTCAGATTTAACAGACTTTCTTAAATGTGTTCTTAATTTCTGATTAGCTTAATAACCACTAAAGATGCATATATCTTATTTTATACTTGTTGTTACTTGTACAGGTGTGTCAAAGGATGTATTACAAGGCAAACACTTGTAAGGGGCCCAGATTCATGTGTGATGCCACTGCCGGTCCTCAGAAATTCAGGGAAAAGAAAGCGGTACTTGTAACAGTGTTTGGAGTGTGAAAGGCCTTGTCAGCCTGTTATAATTTATTCAGTCTAGAAATGCAGGCTCTGGCCCACATACGGCCCACCTCATTTCACGCTGATTGGTAACTAATATTTAGGAAAAAAGATGCAGTGGTCTTGTCCTGCAAGACTTTACCTCATAATTTGGTTGGGCGTACTACTGAACCTCTTACAGTTGTGAAAGACTGTATTTAAGTTTTATTATCCTACATTACAAATTTTACACCAGTTGAACGGCAATATATAGAAAAAATACAATTAAAATCTGATATACAGTAGAATATTTTAATGAACTGTTTTAACATTTAATAAGGGGAGCTGACATACTATATGGATATTACATTATATTGCGGTCAACTTATTCAGCCTTTGACATCTGGACAGATTCTAAATTTCATTGCTTGTAGGATTCGGTCAATTTTCTAAATAATACAAGTATTTCCCCCTATAAAATTCCCTTCATACTTCTTTTCCTTTAGCAGTTTCTGCGTGTGTGCTTGGTCCTGGTCACTTAATTAATAAACACATTACTTTGGGATTTTAAGAGCCAGTAAAGCAGATCTGCAGCTGAACCCAAAGGAATAAAAGAGACAGAAAGTAAGAGAGAGAAAGAGAGAGAAAAAGAAAAAGTCGGAGAAAGTGAGAGAGAGAGAGAGAGAGAGAGAGAGAGAGACGCTAGAATGACAGTGAAAAAAAAAAGATAGAATCTGACAGTGGTTAGTAACAAGCTCCACAGAGGTTCTCTGTGGGAATCTTTTTTAGTTTTCTTAGTAACTCAGCAGCGTCTGTCTGCAGGTGTGCAGGTAGTAGAGCTGGGCAGCAGATAAGGATGATTGATGATAGTTGCACTAATCCAGTCAGTAGCCAATGTTTACATGATTTTAAACTAACGAGAAAAAAGGATTTGTGTTTGAGTTTGTAGTTGTGGCTCTTTTTGTCAATAGACAAAAACTTGAAGCAGCACCATCTTTATTTAATTTAGGAGAGGCATCACACTCAGTAACTACAATTTGGAAGTGACTGTACACATTTTCTACATATCTAAACTGCTGGTCTTGACATTATATTATATGTGTAGAATAATTAAGAACTATAACAAATTGTTTGCAAAGTTTGTTTGTTTGGGTTTTTGGCTTTTTTTGTTTTGTTTGTCTGTGTCTTCTTATCAATATATGCATTTCTGCACGTAGTCATATGCATTTTTTTGTTTTTGTTTTTAATAAGTATATTCACCTTTTTCTGATATAATTATTTAATAAAATTAAAAATATATTTTTCTGTATATTTGTTATTATTTAATTTGATGTCCTCAACCATGGGGTTTTGCTTTCCATTTCTTACAAACTGAAGGAAGCAATTTCATAATGCCTTAATACATAAGATCAGGGCAGTTATCAAACCTCTAAGAATGACCATTAAGAATGCTCTAAAGTATCAACTTTCAAGCTGCAGACTGAGTGTGCACAATAACACACATTTATCAAGAGACTTCCTCCTACTTACAGCCAAGTGTAAAAGTCACTTTCAAGACCAACTGTCAAGTGATCACATGACTTATCACATGTTTGATCAGAGAAAGGATAGCCAATCAGAGATATAACTCCTTTCTCATTACAGAGTATGCCAACTTCAGACTCTCGAGGACTCCAGACTTCCAAGGACAGGAGGACTATTTCCAATTGGAACAGAAGCGTTTGTGCTAATATCAGCAGCTCAGCTTAGCACTGGTAATTACACCTGTACCTGACTGTACTGTGACAAAATAATCTTAACTCAGAGGTGTGCACGAATTTGCAATCTGTGCCCACAGTTTTGTTTGCAAATCAGTGGGCACGCATTGCAAAACTGTGAGCACAGATTTTTTTCTCAGCTGTGTAGTAAAACACTTGATCATTTGATATCGGATCTGTAAGGTATATCATAAATCAAACACAATTTAATATGGAATGCACTGCCTCTGTTCATATATATGTATATGTAGTCAGCTTCTAAAGCATCCTCAGTAAAATGGGCAGAGCGAGAACACTCCCGGGTATTCGATCAGTACTTGGCTAGACGCGTACTTTGAATTGGAAAAGTATTTGGGCTGTGAGTAATGATGTTTCACAAGAAAAACACAGACTGAGAAAGCCTTATAGATTGACTACATCTGCCATATTGTACATTCTTTTAAAAAAAATCCATACTGTTTTATCAGGGGTATGTTATTCTCCAAGAAAATATAGAAGTCTTTTTTTTTTTTTTTTTTTGTGTGAAATCTTTAAACATCTGGGGATAATTAACACAGTAAAGTAGCAACAATCTAATATACTGATAATGTATAAATATATTCATAGGTATGAAATAATGGGAAATTTGCTGCAACAAAATTCAGCTCTAAGATATTCTGCTGCTGGTAGATAGGGTATGTCAGAAATATTATATATTATCGACAATGTAGTAACACAATGAGAAGTGCAAACACTGAGGATGCTTAGACAGTGATTGTAAATCAAATCAAAGTCAGATTTATTCCTTTTTTTTTGCACCTGTAATAAATGACAAAAAATAAAAGAAAATGAAAAAAGTGGTGTGACATCCTATCAAATGTTCAAACGTAATTGATGGACTAAGACAACTCTGTTGTTAATCATACTGCTTTTGCTAATGTAATATTATTATTATCATTCTTATTATTATTATTATGATTGTCAGACAGTAAGCCGAGGCATGCTCAGCGCTGTTTCTGTGTATTTAGGATATACTCTTTATCAATTTATGACACATCTGGAGCTCTCTGAAAGTATTTTTAAGTCGAAAGAACTTTGATAAATAGTTGGATAATAGTTTTTTGTGAGTCTGTGTAAAACTGAAGGATTTGTACTTAAGTCCATTCTTTGAGGAATTTCATGAATATGGGCCGGGTTATATCATTGGTTGGTGTCAGGCTAACGTAAAACATGAACATATTCACATTGATGAGATATAAATGTACATGTACACTGGCAAGTGTTATTCAATTCGCTCATCTTACTATCACATTTACACACATACACCCTTTGCACCCAGCCCCTACTCTCTACAACTCAGATACAAAAATACACACACACATTTGAACAAACTTTGTCATAGTGCATTCCCTAGTCCCTTACCCTAACCTCAACGATCAAAGCTAAATGTCTAACATCAGCCCTTGCCCCAACCTAACCTAAACCTAATTCTAATCTTTAAACCGTGGCTTAAATTGTCCACTTGCTTTGATCAATTTAACCATAACTTCTGAATTATTTATCTAAAAGACAATATACTGACTAATATTTTTTTTAATTTTGAAGGGAGTTTTATATTTTTCTTGTACGGAAAATATTTTATGTAACATGTGGCTGCCTTCCTGGCACTGCCAGTTTACAAACTTTGCAGCCTGGTGTTTGGCACCTTAGCCACCTATTCTTGTTGAAGAAAAGACACCACCAGATGGTTAGGCTGCTGTCAGACCTGTCAGTGTGATGCACCTGGCTGCTACAGTATGAGAGGACTTGACTGAGGCCATTCTGAGCAGGGAGCACAGAAAGCAGAGGCCTGCTTATGTGCTCCTACAGACCCAGTAGGTAGACAGTGAGTGGGAGGAGGTGGCTGTCAGATTGTATGTATCACATAGTGGGAGCACAAGAAAAGAAGTGATTTCAAAGTAGGAATGTAATTATAAATAAAGCAGCACTCTGATACCCTGAGGCCCTGCACAAATACTTAAATTGCCACTACTATAAACCACTACTGTACGTATGTTTGACTCAGCGATTATAAAGTCTAATTCACAGAGGACCAGAAAAATCTGGGACTTAATGTGATTTAGAAATGTATTTCCTGCTGTGTGTTAGTGCAGGATAAACAGTCAGTGTTAGACTTAATTTTGTGCTTTCTCTTAATGGGTTTCCTTTTTGAGTCATTAGATAAGCCTCCTGAATTTGCACCAAAAATTAGTTGCACAACCAGTGGTTCCAAAACTTTTTTGTTTGACGTACTCCCACAGCTCTATCAGATGAGCTAAACACCATCTTATAGTTCAAAATGTGTTAATTTTAATTAAATTTAAATTGGATGTGATGTAACACTATGAATTATATAAATGGAACATTGTTTCATACTAGAGATTGTTTCACTTTTTCTTGAAATGCAAGTATAGTGAAAGGGAAACTATGTATGTACTGACTGAAAAAGTAATGAAGAAAATAAACTTTATTACTTGAATTTAATATGGTGCAGAACATAAAGCTTAGCCCTCTAACTAATAAAATTTTGCTAAATTTATTGCTCGTATTAGTATTTCAATACTTTGGATTTTTGCTTCTTACAATTTAACTCTTAATTTACCCATTTACACACTGGCATGCAAGATGCTGACTTACCATGCAAGCTATTTTTCAAGATGCTGGCCCAACAAGTGGGAGCAGTTTGGGGTAAATTGTCTTGCCCAAGGGCACTTTTACGTGTTGACAAGATGAGGCAAACTGACAAACTTACAGTAGAAGACAACCCTCTCTACCTGCGGAGCCACAGTTGCCCAATAAAGCATATATGTAAGTGCCAGTTGATTTTTGTGGACATAGTCCACAATTATTGGTGTGATTATGAGATGATAACGAAACATTTCAAACTCTTTTCCACTATGTTGTTTTATCATTGATGGAATCGCTGATGATCAGTCTTGGTTTATTTCTTTTTTACTACCACTTGAAAAATAACTTAATTTGGAATCCTATTTGTGTGCTTGTTTTCCTCCTAAAATATTTTTAATGTTTTAACCAAATTTATCCCAGTTCTGTCCTAGACCTCTATACATCTTTTCACTTGCAAAGTGGCCAGTGTTATTTGGAATATCAATCCACTGCATTTAGAAAGAGAGAAAAAAAAACAACTCATAATGATGCAGTCATTATCAACTAAATAACCCTACCAAGGAAATCATTCAAATCAAAAAAAGAAAGTAAAAAAAAAAAAGAAAGAAAGAAAGAAAAAGAAAACCCAGGACCATATTATTGAGGAACAAGTTTTCTCAGGAATATTATTATCAGGTGGCCTTTACATTTGGTGATACTGATCGTAGTAGGTGGTTTCCAGGAAACAGACAAGGCAGTTTTGTGGGAATAGTGGTGGAATTGTAGTTGTAGCAGTAGTTGCACAAACATAAAAAGCGTGAACAGCGAAGGTACTGATAGTTCTAATAAAGAAATTACCATCTATGATCTATACTTACAGTAATCATGGTACACCTGATTCAGTCTGTAGAAAAGCAGGCAGGTACTGTAGGTGCAAACACACACATGCATGCATACGCACACACACTACACACACAAACACACACACACAAACACACAGAGCTAATTATATTGCTCCTGCTACAGTCTGGTATATATTGCTGTGTGTGGATGCTGAGCAGAGAATAACATTAGCATACTTTACTCAGCCTATGTCTTTGAATTGTCAACAGCCTATCCATCACCAACTGGTCTTACCTATTCACACACACAGACACACACACACACCCATGCAAAAAACATAGAGATTCATGCATGAATACATGAAGACAGTATATTCATGTATACTGTATATGTACAACCCATTGTCTCTTCCACACAGAGTCACCTCACAGCATGCTGTCAGTATGTGGCCATTCATTTTGATCCTCATGGATAAATAAATGGATTTACATTTTGTTATCATTTCCAAATTTGTCAAATAACTATAATGAAAAGTGAATATGTATTCAGTGAGTTTTATAGGGCAACTTAAAAATAGCAATAACCTGGTTTATTGTTCATTGTCTGTCGGTGTCATGTTACATTTATATCATTTTTAAATGTTTGGATTAATAAAAACAAGAAAAATACAATACCAATGATGATTAAACTAAAATTTTTATTCATTTTATCTGAGAGAAGCCCAGTTTTTTATATGTTGTCAACCATGTCCAAGTAAAAAGACAGACAGTACCATAAATAAATATGCAGACCGTTGTAATATTACTGCTGGTCATTTATTTATATGGCTACATTCCTCAGTAAATGCCCTGGCAACAGCCAAAACATCACAAGACTTTCTAAACACAATAGCACAAATTATATAAATAAAAATTGTATTGTCTTCATCTCCGTTATTCTTTTGGATGGCTGGAAATATACAGGCAAAGTATCTGAAACAGAGCTTTTACATGTTATGTGACCTTGGGACCCTCAGCAGCTCCAGATAGACCAACTATCCATGTACCATCCTTCTCGCCTTCCTCTTACTCATTCCTGATGTACTCTCTCAGCTAAAAAGAAGATGAGTGGCTGTATAGAGAGCTGACTCCTCAGTGGTATCAAGTGTCAGTATCCATTTCTCCACACCTCCAGTATTCATTAGTCTTCATTCACTATCCATTTAGCCAGCCATGTTAGGCAAATTGCAGTTGAGTGTCTTGACACTTGATTGTGTTCTGGCACTGGGGGACCAAATGTGAGTCAGCTCTGGTCCATATTTAGCTCTCAGATCTGGCGTATTTGTGGGTACACTTTTTACATCATTAACTAAGTTGAATAAAGCTGAAAATCAACTCTTGTTAACAGCACTCAGATGAGCTTACAGACTGTTTTGGCATTAATTTTGTTGAGTCATTCATCATAAGTGTGGCATGAGTCCAGCAAAAGGACATCCCAGATTTAAGGTTCTGTTGCGTCTAGTATATTACTATCTGGCCACTTTGAGCATGATGCCCATCGTTAATGGCTTCTTGAAGAACTGATTCTCTACCTATTCTTCATCACATGACCAGCAGTGACGGTTTTTATCTACTCTTCTGGGTGTATATTCTGACAGCGGCTTGCCCTTTCTGTGATGGAGGCTGGTGGACAGCTTTGCAAAGCCCTCCAGCTGCCATTCCTTATATCCTTCAAATTCCAGAAAAGATCCCGAAATTGGGGAGCAGCAGGGCTGTAGCCAAGGCGAAATTTTAAACCAAGGTCCACCTAGTTGTGGAGAGAAATTATTACAATTTCCTGTAGTCTTGAGCAGTAGCTTCCATCTCTTCTGAAAGTCACATCTAATCTGTCCATTCCTCTTTTTTTTATTTTCATTGCCTGTCTCTGAGAAGAGGATTTTTCTTTGGAAGTGCTTCCTCAGATGCTTCAGTAAAACAAACTAAAGCCAGATACCATATAGCTAAATATATATCACAGCAAGTTTTGGTGTATTGTGTCAAAAACACAGGGCAACCTCTTAGATCTTGTAAGTATGTAGGCTACAAAGACACTGATTTATAATACACAGAAAATTCAGTAGATCAGATCATTGAAAAAGAATGAAACTAATTTTGGTGTTGAGACAAATCAACATATAAAGTATAAAAGTCCATGATTGAGTTACATGACCCTTTGTCTGAGGTATTCATCTATAATATGGTTTTGCAGGTAGTGTGCTGTAAATCATGTGCATATTAACAAAAGTAGCTGGCTGTAAGTGTTTTAATGTTTAACTATCCAGTTGAAAGAAAGCACTTGTTAATGACCCCACAACTCATAATTGTTCATTTTCTTTGTTCTCATAAGTGTGAGCAAGTGTGACATTTCATCATCTACCAGGTGTGAATTGCTGAACATTTTAGGATGAGACATCTACTATGGCCTTAAACGCAAATATCAATGTGTATTCAGATTATCAATGTATACATTCACAAGTTGGAAGAGCCTTTTGTGTCAAACACACAGGAAGCTAGCAACAGCCCATGTTGATACAGTTAACTACGTTCTCAGACGTGTAGATGTGAGGAACTTTCAACTGTGAAGTAATACTTTACTCATGTGAATCAGCATCTTTGGCAGTAAGAAACCATAACTTGTATGTTTGAGGGATGTATGTCTCAGACAAAAATACTGTATATGGTACATTTAACCCGCATTAAAATCAGAAACATAATCCCCAAACTCTAAAAGATTTTAAGGCAGGTGTTAAACTCTCTGCTCAGTCTAACAAATCTAGTAGTCCTGTAGATAATAGTCCCTCATCTTTGTCCAGACATAGATTTTGTTACTGTGTCAGATGCACATAGTGATGCTGATACTTCAGAGGACCTTCCAAAAGTAATAGAACAAAAAAGAGCTCCAATTTTATTGATGTATGAAAGTATTTTTTATGTTCTATCTACAGCAATTGATGAATTGCTTGATGAACATGTTGAGATTTGGAACTGTTTTATGTAGCTGAGCCAGTGGAGTATATTCTGGACCAAAACAGAGCAGGACCTTTCAATATATCCCATTTCAGCAGTCTTTTCCGCAGTTACTAGCCACAATAGCCACAGAGCAGGGGAGTAAGACAGAGAAGCTTGAGAACCAACAGTATCACTCTATAGGAGACAGTTTGTACCTCAAATAAAGCACTTTCCTGTTAGTTGATGATTTTGAAATTTGTAATCCCATGTACACATCACGAAAGAAGCACAAATTGTGCAGTGTATAGTGGATTGAATAACTTGCCACCAGGCTGTAATTCAGCACTCTTGATTTTATTTGACAGTTTCTTGCAAGAGTGAAAATGTAGAGGTTTATGCTATTATAAAATAATAGAGCCTCTTTCACAATACCTTTTTACTTAAGAAGAGCTTGCTTCATCTCAAAGCTTGGAGCCCATGGATTTGCTGGTTTTGTCAAGATCTTCTCTTGGCATTATACTTGTCGATTTTGTTGCTCTTAGAAATAGATATCCAATCAAAGGATGTTCATTCAGGTGCATTTTTGGTTCAAACCAAAGAAATACATGAAGCACATGGGAAGTCTGCACAGGAAATTGAATGATATTGCTTTGGAGTAAAGAGAGCATGTGTTTTAACCGGACGTCATCCCCATTTTCACGTTAGCACATTCTTTTGTCTTACAAACCCATATGCAACAGAGATGGACTCTACCACTTTGGACTATCATAGATACTACGCTCCATCACCAGTAGGTGGATCTGCAAGACTGTGGTACTGTAGTAGTTTTAATCCCTGACATCCCTATTTGAAATTTTCTGACCACCATCCAAAAATCCAAAAGCACGGCCATAAGGCTGTATGAGTGGCTTTGCACCATAGACCTAAATTCTTTTTGCATGGTTAAAGTGACAGTTCGGGGTTCTTACCCATATAGGGACGTTTGCTACTACATATTAGTGCAATAAAGCCTCCAAGCTTTACCTGTCAACTCCTTCCCTGTCACAAGAATGATTGCTAGTATCTCAAGCAACAACACAGAGCTGAAAACATTTTTGAAGGATGCATAATACACTTTTTTTGGGATTCATTATCCACGACCTTTTCCAGCCCTCTTGTTTGCTAACTGGTAGAGCTACTTTGTTCCTGTAACACTATGCAATACCTCAGTGCTGTATGTTTGTTTACACAACTGGTAGTTGAAGCTGTCGTTGAGCTTTGCGTTGCCAGTCAAAATCATGTTGTTGCTTGGCCAGATCAACTTCATTCATTTTGGAGAACACTCCCTGTGAAGTGGTTGTTCTCACAACAGGGAAGGAGTTGAAGGGTCAAACTTTACGGATTTATTAAATTCTTACCATGAGTAAGAACCCCAACTATCACTTCAATTACATGACTGTGTACAAATTTCACTCAGATATTGACATTTGCAAGATTTCAACCACTTTGATATATTATCCAGCAGGATACCCGAATATTAGGCCAGTTAATCACAATCACGATTTTGAGTGCCCACACTTTTAAGTTTGGTTGTGTCCAATTCCATCAGGATTTCCTTCTTCTCCTTAGGGTAGTTTTGTATTCAAAATTAGTCCAAAAATCTAAAATTGCAATGGCCTTATTTTTAATTCTGATTATAGTCTTCCTGTTTAAAACATATTCAGTTTTACATATATCCATTTGAATTATTCTACATATCTGAAATGTCAGAGTATGCCTTAAAAATTCTGAATATCACAATTTGACCAGCCTTGGGACACATCTCATTGTTCTCTTTGTTTATCCTCCAGGACAGCTATTGCGCAGACATCAATGGGCATTTTCATCATTCAGGTGGAGGGTGCTGGTCCTGGGGACAAGATGACTGCAGATCTGGGCATTGTACTTGAAGGCCGGGAAGTTCTGCAAAACATACAAAGTGCCACCCTTGGATGTGTGATGCTTTTAGACTGATTTAGGCGTTTGACTCAAGCTACCCTAAGGACTTCAAGTGCACATTTGAATTGTTTCAGATAATCCTGATGGAACTGGACCCAACGAAGCTTTCACCAAAAGTTCAAGCACTGAAAATTAAGATGCTCCAGTGACTGTGAGGAATTGGCCTGTTACATTGGTATTTCCCTCTGTAAAATGTATATCAGTGTGGTTGACTTGCTGCAAATTTCAGTTAAATATATATATATATATATATATATATATATATATATATATATATAGGCCTAATATTTAAGATTTATGTATCTTAATTACAATTAATTATTAGTTCATGTAGATGTTGTGAGCAGCTGCTGCAACTGTTGCATCATTATCTTTATACAAGATTCACAATATGTTTTCAAAGTGATTTTCTTGCATCAGTTTCTACTGTCCATATTCACATAACAATCATTGCTGATGACAAAACAAAACAAAACAAACCAACATCCCTGACCCAAATTACCTGCAGCTTCTTGACATCCCTGCAATTTTGCAGCAGAAATAACTTACACATATTTGACTGGAATGTACAAAGGTTTATCAGGGCGGGACTGACAATAAAATTTTAAAGTTAAATATTCTAATTTTTTTTTTACTTTCGGGAAAAGAACAAAACAAACTTAAGATGTAGATGGATGGGTCACTGGTTTGCCCACCAAACTCCACACTGAGATTGTCATAATGTCATACAAGACTTAATAATTATCATGTATTGATCCTATAGCCTGCCCAACTTTTATGAAAACAAACCATAAACATGAACACACAGTCTGACTGAGCAGTCTTATTGTAAACTAGGTGATTTTTCCTTCCCTGCCTCTGTGTAAAATCATCCACATTACAAAAATCCAAGGCTTATCATTTTCCAAAGGACAGTTCTGGATGCTTCCCTAACTGTCTTCGCTCTCAGACTCTTTCTTCATATTTCCCGACTTGTAAACCAGCACTTTACTTCATTGACTGAGCTAAAACTATTTTACAGTTCAGTTGATTTATTCTCTCCCCCATGCTGCCCACTGATACTGTATTTTGTGGAAAAAACACCTGGAGCACCATACGCTCAGGGTCTGGTCCAGTTTAACTTGGTCACAAAAATAAGTCACTGGACACAGAGGTCCAATCTAGCTGCAACAATGGAAACCCACTAGAGGGCATAAACACACTGCTCTTCCACTTACAGGACGTTTCTGAGACTTATCAGTATTAGGTACATCCCATTCCCTTATTTGATTGTTCTTCGCTCCGTGAGCCACACTTCACCAGCTGGGTTCTGGTCTTCCATTTTGAAAGCCATCCCAAAGCTCTTATTTCTGCTCTATGGAGTGAAGAACAAGGGGTGAGGAGGGATCTTTGAGGAGACATGAGCCTGGATATATAAGACCATCTTTTGCTGAAATCTTTTAGCAGTCTCAAGTTATTTTTTGGATACTGCAGCTGATCAGACTGATCTGAAACCATATCATAACATTACAAAGTTTTAAATTTTATTTGTTTTCCAGATTTACCATGAAATTAAAAATAGTGGATCAATAGGTCTGAGAATAATAAACAACTTTGTTTATCCATTAAAAATATTTTTCTCTGCATGACCTGTTATTTCCTCTTTTAATCTGTGTAATCATATACGGTATCCTAAAATGGGGGGAATCTGATATCTTTAAAAAATAATCACATTGTACTGTTGTTGTTGTCTGTTGTCATTTCCAAAAACTATATAGTTTGATGTGAGGATTTATTTCTTAATACCTATTTTCCCTTAAACCGTTAGTCTAATAAATCAGCACTATAAATTATAAGAGTTCTAATCCCAACCTGTATTATTGAATAATGAATTTACAAACCGAGTATCATTACTTTTTGCAAATAATCAATAAAGTTAAAAAAAAAAATGTTGCTGCTGGTAGTAATGTTTCATGTGCACTCAGTGTCTGGGCAATTAAGTACATGGTAACTGTGCACCCATCTTTTTGTGTGGATAGTCCACACATGGGCAGTTCCAAACCATTTAAAGTTGAAATACAGCTTTTTAGGTCCAATGACAGCTTATCCAGCTGTGGTGACAGTTTAGAGGTATGTACATGTAATTTTTCTAGAATCATTTTCCTTAATTTCTCTCACCTCACATCCTTGCGTCTTTAGTGGGAGAGACTAAGGAAAAGACACCTGAGGGAAACATGGATGCTATTGAGGGAATTAGGATATACCCACAGATTGTAACTTTAAAGCTAAAGCCTTTAGAAAATAATCCTTTCACTTTAGTTTTACAACGGGTCTGCCTGTTTACAGTGGTTACTTTTCTACAAATGTATTGGCACTGGTAATGCTGGATTGTTAAAGCATTCCATTTTACAAAACACCGGGTGGCTTTTATTGTGAAGCAGACACGGGAAATGCAATCTACTTGTCATCGACATTAGCAGTAATTGCTATGTTAGAATGGACTGTTAGAAGAAAAAGACATAGCTAGCTAGTTGTACTGTACGTGCAAGAGGAGATCAGATCTTGCTCACCATGGGTAAACCAGCCATATGAAAAGGCAATAGCTATTTTATGCATAGCATGCTCGAACCAGTCATTCACTCAAATAAATCCATTCACGACACAGTAAAAACAACAGTTGATAAACATCTTTCAGATATTTCTTGAAATGTCTGCTTCAATTCTCTGATTAATGCACACATAAGTAGCTATATTATTTTAGTGCTGAGCCTAATTCACCAACTGGAGATATCATCTTCAATAATGACGTACAGACTTAAAAGTATTTTCAGCCTCACACAGAGAAACAAATACAGTTGCCTTGAGATGATACCCAATATAGCTCTAGGATCTGATAAACTGGATGATCCCTAAATCGTTTAACAAAAATAATCTTACCTCACTTAACTCAAACTTAATAAACGTTAACCTTTTTAAACTTAACATTAATGAAGATAAACTTAATGTTTTCAGCTTTCAGCCTCATAAGGGGAGGCAAAAATAATATGATACTTTTCAGTAAGGCAGCAATATCTGGATGTTTAATACTTAACAAGGGTGCCCAGCCTTAAATGGGTTAATAAAACTCATCTCTGGCCAGTGACCTACAATATTCCTAACCCTCAAAGAAGTGATTGTACCTCAAGAGGAGAAGCTTCTCAAACTTTTGATTTGAGAGCCTGTTCCTCCTTGGAGAGAGAGTGAGCTTCCAAGGCTAAAGAGTCTTTCTATTGGGGCTCTGGATGGAGTAGCTGTGTCATATTTAAGAGATAGATTGATAGATATTTTCTTAATTGTTGGAAAGGGATTCATAGTGTCTATCCCTGCCACTCCTGATTTTAGGTACTCGGCTACTTCAGTTTCAGCAGTGGCAGAGGTGTCCTCCTCATCCTCTTCAGAGGAAAGGAACTCTTTCTCCTCTGTGGTAGAAACCGGGCGTTGTGTCGCCTGAGTTTTACCTGACAGGTGGCGATTCAATTGATTATTTTGGAGGATGTATTTTGAGGTGCTGTTAAACTATATTGAATTAAACACAAAGGTGTTTCTGTTTTTTAGCCTAGCCTCACTGATTGAAATGGGGTGGTTAAAATAATAGAAACGTGTCAACAATGCAATATATTTCAACAGCACAACAAACTGCAGTCTCCACATTTGAATCAACAGCTTTCTAAATTAGTTATAACAAAAACTGAATATTATAACCTTAATGAAGCTAAGATTTATTGCAGGACTGGTGTATTAAACTGCATTATTTTTAGCTCAGTGTCTCTGAAAAACTGACAACTTAGTATATATGTACATATTATATACAGCATAAACCCTGTAGGCTGAGGCTACAGATCAATCGCTACAAAATTAAACTCCTCTTATAGGTTTACATATACTTAATATAGCTACAGTAGGTTTCTCCAGGACCACATTTGGCCATGATGACACACACACACACACAATGTGAAAACAGTACCAGCCATGCTGTCGCGGCTGGTAATAAATGGACTCAACAAAGATGGCCGAACCTTCTCACACCTATGGAACATCTTTAATTTCTCACTGTCATTCAGATCAGCCAAGGGTAAACATTATAATTTTGTGTGATTCAGGATTTTGTCAGGATAGAAGTGATACTTAAACAAATTTAGACTAATGTAAGGAAAGGCTTTTATGTGTATTTGTACCGAATGTGTCACTTACTCTAAATAGCTTTCTGCTATTACAGTAAGGTCCAGTCTGCTTACCATCTAAAACTTGGATAAATCCAGGATATATTTGGAGTCACCATAAATTGTGTTAATATGACATTTATCTCATTTGTGAGATTGCACAAATGGAAAACACAAATGAAAAAACACAACCACTTAAGCACTGCCTTTCCAGTGAGTACATGGAAGAGATTTTTCTATCCAGATGAGGGATGTTTTGCTAATATGACAGACGTATTACCAGTAACGATCCACCAGACAAATGATGTAGCAGCCGATTCAATTTAACATCTACATTAGCTTTGTAATGTGATTTAGAGGATGCATGCTTGCTCATTTTCCACCACATACACACACATATACACAAAAAGTCACTTTTTACAAACTTATGCTGAGTAACATGTTAATTCCCGCTGTTACACACAATTTC